>NW_024757499.1:0-17106 GCF_018991925.1 Homarus americanus | reverse complement strand
ACGATACTACCGCTGCGTCCACAGCACGCCACCTACTCCCACCAAACCGTGGGCGAAGCCACACCAGGACCACGTGTAGTAGCAACCACAACAACATGACTGGACGAGGCAAAGGAGGCAAGGGACTTGGAAAGGGTGGCGCCAAGCGTCATCGTAAGGTGCTTCGTGACAACATCCAGGGTATCACCAAGCCCGCCATTCGTCGTCTAGCTCGGCGTGGAGGTGTTAAACGTATATCCGGCCTCATCTACGAGGAGACCCGCGGCGTCCTCAAGGTGTTTCTGGAGAACGTCATCCGTGACGCCGTCACCTACACCGAGCACGCAAAAAGGAAGACCGTCACCGCCATGGATGTGGTGTATGCCCTGAAACGGCAGGGCCGCACCCTTTATGGTTTTGGTGGTTATTCAACCTGATGGACGGGCGCACACCACCACCACCACCACGACAAACAAATATACGGACCTAATTTTAGGTCCACATTTAAATCGCTAAAGAGTTGGTTAGACACTGAGTAAATCGTTGAAAATATATCCAATAACATGATCCTCTCTAATTCTGGACTTGTGGTATGAGTATAGGTTGTGTGTGAACGTGTTGGAACCACTTCCTAATAATTGTCAGTCAGTCAGTCAGTCAGTCAGTCAACATTCACCTAACCTACAGGTACCTCACCTAACTTCCTGTAGCGTCACCGAACCTCACGAAATGTAACCCAATGTAGTTTATAATCTATCCTAACATGACATAACATAACCACGCACTATATTACTTCGGTAAGAGTAATGAGTTTTAATACACAAAGTTGCAGTTATCATTCATTCATACATACATACATACATACATACATACATACATACATACATACATACATACATACATACATACATACATACATACATACATAACATGCTAGTGGCAGGGGGGGATTGAAGTGAATTTTAGGAGGATAGAATAGGTGCAGTGGCTAAACAGCGCTTGCGTGAGGGACTTTAAGCAGCAACTCGCCTGGATGCGGCAGGATAGAGTCAGGTCAAGCGTCCGGTGCATGTTGGGTTCCGCCATGGTTTCTCAGTGTTTGGTCGGCTTGATTGTGTGTGTTGTTTTCTTGTTTGGAGGAAATGTCTTGGTATTCTTCTTCTTAGCTTGAAGTTGATTTTCTTCTAACTTTTCTCCTCTTGTTGTTCGTCTTCCTCGTGTCTGCTATCATTCTGTAAAGACTCTCTATATGTATGTAGGTATGAGTGAGTAACAGTTGCCGGTTACAGTGATACTTCATATTCGCTGGTGTTGTACTGTATGGCTTCGGTATTTCTTAATATACAAACGGCACCGTTAGGGGATTGAGGTATTTAAAAACCAGCCTGCATTACTTATATATAGAAATAAATAATGTGGCTTGGACAATAATGACGACTACTCTCTCCTACCTTCCCCAAACAAGGGCTTTTCGAAAGTATACATTGGACACAAATGACTTAGTACATCATAAATTGGTGGTTTAACAAAAGCCCTCATTAGAGAAAGGTGAAGGAGCACACAGTGAACATACAGATTAATGTTTGCACGCGTAGATCATGTAAGGTGAGATGCTGAACACCAGACACGTAGTGTAGTAACTCCCTCACAGATGGCGTTATGAGGGGCCTGATGATGTAGCAGTTACCTCACAGATGGTGTTATGAGGAAATTCACATGATGATGCTGTAGCAAAACATTCACTACGTGTTGTCGTAGCATCTTGGGGACACCACGTGGTCGACATGACTCACTCATTCAAGTGGGTGAGGTGTGGTCCCAGGCCTCTCTATCGTGGAGTCTCAGGGGAAGTATAACTGGGTACCTGGGACCTCACTGTGTGAAGGTGGTTAGCTAGCTTGGGTAAGACTCAACTGCCGAGTTGTTTTTCACTGAGTTAAGCACTGTTCACCACTATTCATCACTGGTTCCATTCCTTTGCCAAATGAGATAGTACCTTATGGCAAGAACTTGTTGATAGTCGGCTGGGGAGGAGGGTTCAGGGGAGTGAGTTGGTATGGGCTAACATATAAATAATAATAATAATAATAATAATAATTAACGGTTTATTGAAAGAGCTTGGCAGCCAGAAGACTGAAAATATACAGTTACATATTTGGGGAATGGGTTACGAATTACAAATAATATACAAGTAACATGAGTGACACAAATAAGACATATAATAACTAGCTGGGGAAAAGCTCAAACTACAGTTCATTTCAACATAGTGACAGTGCAAGGAGTAGTGTTTACTGGGAGTGAGTACACTGATTTATTACAAGTTATCGATAATTTTTACAATGGTTGGGACTGGGCTGTTCTTATAGCGATCAGTTCGTGCACGTATGGGCTGGATGCGGTTGTGGTGTCGAAGAGCACTTCTCGGACTAGGGATCTCAGGTGGTAGTAGGAGCCGGTGTAGAAGCTTCTTACCAAATTGGCAGATGAGGTCGTGGTGATGGTCAGTGAGAGTCTAAAGGGTCGGTCAGTGTGTTGAGCGCTTCTTGATATGTGGAGTAGGAAGGGGAGAGAATAATCTTGCATGGCCTCTTTTGCACTTTTTCTAGGTGTTTACGTTGTGTGGCATTTAGGGAGGAAGACCAGGTGGAGGAGGCATAGGTGAGCTTGGGAAGTATGAATGTTGTGTAAACACTGAGGAGCTCGTGTGCAGGACCACCGAGGGACTTGAGTCGGCGTAGGAGGTGGAGACGGAAACTGGAGGATTTGATAACTTCACTGACGTTTGGTTTCTAATTTAGTTTGTTGTCTATATGTATGTGTGTGTGTGTGTGTGTGTGTGTGTGTGTGTGTGTGTGTGTGTGTGTGTGTGTGTGTGTGTGTGTGTGTGTGTGTATACTACTGTACTTTTTAGATCCTCCTACGCAACCTAACCTATTATAGTTAAGTATAGTAGGCTATACACTATTTTGTTAGTATGTGTTATAAAATGAAATTGCATGTTATTATTATTAATATTATTATTATTAATATTATTATTATTATTATTATTATTATTAGTAGTAGTAGTAGTAGTATTATTATTATTATTATTGTTATTATTATTACATGCTAATATAATACTAAGTTGCCCGCCAGATTTCCTCAGAGATGGGAGGAGCACATTGGCGGTGGTGTTGTTTATACTCCGCCCGATTACTGATTCCTATTCACCGAGCCAGAGCTGGCGGGCGGCGTGTTATGTGCCACGTTTTGTTTCCCATTGGGCGTACCGCTCAGCTGGGGAGTAGGAGATTTCATAAAAAGAAAGTTTGAGTGGAGAGCACACCTTTTCCTTCACATACAGTTATCTTAGACCATCTACTAGTATAATAGTTTGCACAAAAATACTCTACACTCTTTCTAGGTTGTTGCTATTTTTTTTTTTTTTTTTTTTGACTTCTCATCAGATTGTGCATTCAACTAATATACACTATTAGTGTGTTTATTATTATGTTTTATAGTATTATTTCGTATAATATTGGGTAACACAATTAGAGTCACTAGTATAGTATATTATTGGGGTTTATAGCAGTTTGTGGTCTAATAGTATCATGCTTTATGAGTGGTGTTCTATGTAGTGATGATTAGGCAATAAAATATGCTTTTGGGGTTTATAGCAGTTTTTGTGGTCTACTAGTATCATGCTTTATGGGTGGTGTTCTATGTAGTGATGATTAGGCCATAAAATATGCTTTTGGTTTATTGCTAACAAAATATACTTTGCTCTACCGCTGTAGTGCAAAACATGGTGAAACTTACATACACCGTTAATAAAGTATTGATGGAAGAAGAAGAAGAAGAAGAAGAAGAAGAAGAAGAAGAAGAAGAAGAAGAAGAAGAAGAAGAAGAAGAAGAAGAAGAAGAAGAAGAAGAAGAAGAAGAAGGAGAAGAAGAAGAAGAAGAAGAAGAAGAAGAAGAAGAAGAAGAAGAAGAAGAAGAAGAAGAAGAAGAAGAAGAAGAAGAAGAAGAAGAAGAAGAAGGAAATAGAAGAAGAAGAAGAAGAAGAAGAAGAAGAAGAAGAAGAAGAAGAAGAAGAAGAAGAAGGAAGAAGAAGAAGAAGAAGAAGGAAGAAGAAGAAGAAGAAGAAGAAGAAGAAGAAGAAGAAGAAGAAGAAGAAGAAGAAGAAGAAGAAGAAGAAGAAGAAGAAGAAGAAGAAGAAGGAAGAAGAAGAAGAAGAAGAAGAAGAAGAAGAAGAAGAAGAAGAAGAAGAAGAAGAAGAAGAAGAAGAAGAAGAAGAAGAAGAAGAAGAAGAAGAAGAAGAAGAAGAAGAAGAAGAAGAAGAAGAAGAAGAAGAAGAAGAAGAAGAAGAAGAAGAAGAAGAAGAAGAAGAAGTAAGAGGAAGAATTGTGGAGGGAATGAACAGTGAGATAATGTAAAGCCTCCGGGATGGCGGCAGCGTTTCTGTTATTAATATATAATAAGACAATAGGAAAATATGTTGTTGTCTCTACCTGTATTATTACCTTTGCGATAGCATGGTTCAATTTTGGGAGGACATAGGAAGGAGCAGGAGGTTAGGAAGGAGCAGGAGGTTAGGAAGGGATTTGTAGTGGGAGAGATAGTGTCTGTGATCCTCGGGTCACCACTCCTCGGATTGTGTCAGTTCAAGTTTAGAAGCTCCAACAACTTTCCCTGAATACGAATTGGCAACCTTTCGATTTACAACAGGTACCTACTTACTGCTACAGTAGGTAGGTGAACAGGGACCAAGGGGGCTAGGAAGAGTGTCCAAACAACTTGCTCCTGCCTGCCTGTGTGATGTAGTCGTGGCCAGAATTAGGTTAGGATACAGACACATCTGGCTAGTTAGTAACGCTGTACCCATAAAGGAACACTCAGCATGTAAACTTGGTGATACACCTTTAAAGCACTACTATATTATTGAATGGGACACTGTCAAAGACTTCAGGCCACCTCACTTATTGTATCTTGAACTATGTCATTACTTCATTGAGGACATTACATTCTTGCTTTTTATCCCAAATTGGCTAGCCCACACTGGTAAATGTGTACTGTACTGTCAATGAATCTGATGTATTTATTTGTGTATGAACCTGACTGAAAATAAGGTCGCCTCCCTGGCTGCTGCTGCTGCTGCTGCTGCTGCTTCTTGCGCCCTTCTAAGTCCCGTTTAAGTCCCCCACCCCAGGCCCCCACAACCGCCCTTCACATCTACACCATTCTAAATCAATTTCACTCTATTTCCACAATACTATGCTAATTACACGTAAAATAGAGTGTTATCCTGCAAAACGTTGATGTCGTATATTTCTCTCTTTAAGTGATATCCTGTGGCTCCGAAAGGAGCCTGTTTGGTTAGGTTGTCTTGTGTGAACGAACCTTGGGTTCTTATTTCTTCTCTGTCTTCTTGGGAGGAGCACAGCTTGGATGTTAGGAAGGACACCCCCTTGGGCAATGGTGACTCCAGACAGGAGCTTGTTCAGCTCCTCGTCATTGCGAATGGCAAGCTGAAGATGACGTGGGATAATGCGGGTCTTCTTGGTGTCGCGGGCGGCGTTACCGGCCAGCTCGAGCACTTCTGCTGCCAGGTACTCCATGACGGCTGCAAGGTACACAGGGGCACCTGCACCAACGCGCTCAGCATAGTTGCCCTTACGCAAGAGACGGTGGATTCTACCCACGGGGAACTGGAGTCCGGCCCTGCTAGAACGGGACTTTGACTTGCCCTTCACTTTGCCTCCCTTGCCGCGTCCTGACATGTTGCTGCTGCTGCTTTTCGTGATAGGAGTTAAATTTCCGCCCGCCACCTTGGTCTTTTATACCAAGCTCAGGATCAGGCCAGGTGGCCGTCTCGCGGACCCAACCAATGTAAGAGAGCCGTAGCCGCAGCCAGTCTGATCCTGAGCGGCCCGCTCGGTATATAAGGAAAAGTTAGTCGGGCCAGTTTTCAATTCTCTCGCTCCGCGCCACGAGTAACTGTGCCGCCATGCCTCCCAAAACTTCCGGAAAGGCTGCCAAGAAGGCTGGAAAGGCCCAGAAGGCCATTGCCAAGGGTGACAAGAAGAAGAAGCGCAGGAGGAAGGAAAGCTACAGCATCTACATCTACAAGGTACTGAAGCAAGTGCACCCCGACACAGGAGTCTCCTCCAAAGCTAGGTCCATCATGAACTCTTTCGTGAACGACATCTTCGAGCGCATCGCTGCCGAGGCTTCCCGCCTGGCGCACTACAACAAACGCTCCACCATTACAAGTCGGGAAATCCAGACAGCTGTCCGACTCTTGCTGCCCGGTGAACTGGCCAAGCATGCCGTGTCTGAGGGCACCAAGGCTGTCACCAAGTACACCTCTTCCAAGTAAGAGGTTACTTGAGCACAACAAACACGCCATCCCACTACTACAACTTAATCGGCTCCATCGGAGCCACAGTTACATGTTAAAGAGACAGTTACCGACAGTGATATATTGAGAGGGAAATAAATAAAAAAAAAATTATAATAATCTGCATTCTCTATTGGCGTAGAAACCGGACTAAATCGAAACATAATAAATAAATAAATAAATTCTGCGTGGAGTAGTTGTACACCCACTGCAAAGTGACATACATGGAGTGTGTTTGGGCTTCATTTCTTGTTTGCAGCACGCCTATTTCATGTAAACAATTTTTTTTTTTTTATTTTATTGTATGTTCTTTTATTTTATTTATTTATTTACTTACTTATTCTTTATATATTTATTTGTTACTAGCTTTTGTTTGTTGCACCCACCCACCTCCCGAATTGATGACCTACTATACAATCGTACCTCCACGAATGTTACCAACTTACCGTTAGGCGATTTGGGTAACCGAAATTAACGCTCTCCGACCACCAACCATTTAGATTGTCATGAAAATTATCTTCAGAACAGTTCTTTGGCCCTGAGAAGGGCCGAGTTATAGATGTCTGGTAGGTTTTGTTGTGCTTTTTGTTTTTCCCCAAGGAAGAGGACTTAAGCACGCTCTCCGCGGATGCGCCGGGCCAGCTGGATGTCCTTGGGCATGATGGTAACGCGCTTGGCGTGAATGGCACACAGGTTGGTGTCCTCGAAAAGACCCACCAGGTAAGCCTCAGAGGCTTCCTGCAGAGCCATGACGGCAGACGACTGAAAGCGCAGGTCAGTCTTGAAATCCTGGGCGATCTCACGCACCAGGCGCTGGAAGGGCAGCTTCCTGATGAGTAGCTCTGTGCTCTTCTGGTAACGACGGATCTCACGAGGGGCGACGGTTCCGGGCCTGTAACGATGGGGCTTCTTGACACCACCGGTGGCTGGGGCGGACTTGCGAGCTGCCTTGGTGGCAAGCTGCTTCCGTGGAGCCTTGCCTCCAGTGGACTTGCGGGCAGTCTGTTTAGTACGGGCCATCTCGACGACGAAATAGTCAATACGGGCGGCCCGGCAGGCGGGCGGGCTTATATACAGACATCCTCCACCTCAGTGGCCACCTCATTGGCCACGAGTGCCGCATGCGTCATCCGCAAGCTACGCCCCACCTCCAAGAGGGAGGGACGGCCTTGGATGAACGATACTACCGCTGCGTCCACAGCACGCCACCTACTCCCACCAAACCGTGGGCGAAGCCACACCAGGACCACCTGTAGTAGCAACCACAACAACATGACTGGACGAGGCAAAGGAGGCAAGGGACTTGGAAAGGGTGGCGCCAAGCGTCATCGTAAGGTGCTTCGTGACAACATCCAGGGTATCACCGAGCCCGCCATTCGTCGTCTAGCTCGGCGTGGAGGTGTTAAACGTATATCCGGCCTCATCTACGAGGAGACCCGCGGCGTCCTCAAGGTGTTTCTGGAGAACGTCATCCGTGACGCCGTCACCTACACCGAGCACGCAAAAAGGAAGACCGTCACCGCCATGGATGTGGTTTATGCCCTGAAACGGCAGGGCCGCACCCTTTATGGTTTTGGTGGTTAATCAACCTGATGGACGGGCGCACACCACCACCACCACCACGACAAACAAATATACGGACCTAATTTTAGGTCCACATTTAAATTGCTAAAGAGTTGGTTAGACACTGAGTAAATCGTTGAAAATATATCCAATAACATGATCCTCTCTAATTCTGGACTTGTGGTATGAGTATAGGTTGTGTGTGAACGTGTTGGAACCACTTCCTAATAATTGTCAGTCAGTCAGTCAACATTCACCTAACCTCCAGGTACCTCACCTAACTTCCTGTAGCGTCACCGAACCTCACGAAATGTAACCCAATGTAGTTTATAATCTATCCTAACATGACATAACATAACCACGCACTATATTACTTCGGTAAGAGTAATGAGTTTTAATACGCAAAGTTGCAGTTATCATTCATTCATACATACATACATACATACATACATAACATGCTAGTGGCAGGGGGGATTGAAGTGAATTTTAGGAGGAGAGAATAGGTGCAGTGGCTAAACAGCGCTTGCGTGAGGGACTTTAAGCAGCAACTCGCCTGGATGCGGCAGGATAGAGTCAGGTCAAGCGTCCGGTGCATGTTGGGTTCCGCCATGGTTTCTCAGTGTTTGGTCGGCTTGATTGTGTGTGTTGGTTTCTTGTTTGGAGGAAATGTCTTGGTATTCTTCTTCTTAGCTTGAAGTTGATTTTCTTCTAACTCTTCTCCTCTTGTTGTTCGTCTTCCTCGTGTCTGCTATCATTCTGTAAAGACTCTATATATGTATGTAGGTATGAGTGAGTAACAGTTGCCGGTTACAGTGATACTTCATATTCGCTGGTGTTGTACTGTATGGCTTCGGTATTTCTTAATATACAAACGGCACCGTTAGGGGATTGAGGTATTTAAAAACCAGCCTACATTACTTATATATAGAAATAAATAATGTGGCGTGGACAATAATGACGACTACTCTCTCCTACCTTCCCCAAACAAGGGCTTTTCGAAAGTATACATTGGACACAAATGACTTAGTACATCATACATTGGTGGTTTAACAAAAGCCCTCATTAGAGAAAGGTGAAGGAGCACACAGTGAACATACAGATTAATGTTTGCACGCGTAGATCATGTAAGGTGAGATGTTGAACACCAGACACGTAGTGTAGTAACTCCCTCACAGATGGCGTTATGAGGGGTCTGATGATGTAGCAGTTACCTCACAGATGGTGTTATGAGGAAATTCACATGATGATGCTGTAGCAAAACATTCACTACGTGTTGTCGTAGCATCTTGGGGACACCACGTGGTCGACATGACTCACTCATTCAAGTGGGTGAGGTGTGGTCCCAGGCCTCTCTATCGTGGAGTCTCAGGGGAAGTATAACTGGGTACCTGGGACCTCACTGTGTGAAGGTGGTTAGCTAGCTTGGGTAAGACTCAACTGCCGAGTTGTTTTTCACTGAGTTAAGCACTGTTCACCACTATTCATCACTGGTTCCATTCCTTTGCCAAATGAGATAGTACCTTATGGCAAGAACTTGTTGATAGTCCGGTGGGGAGGAGGGTTCAGGGGAGTGAGTTGGTATGGGCCAACATATAAATAATAATAATTATAATAATAATTAACGGTTTATTGAAAGAGCTTGGCAGCCAGAAGGCTGAAAATATACAGTTACATATTTGGGGAATGGGTTACGAATTACAAATAATATACAAGTAACATGCGTGACACAAATAAGACATATAATAACTAGCTGGGGAAAAGCTCAAACTACAGTTCATTTCAACATAGTGACAGTGCAAGGAGTAGTGTTTACTGGGAGTGAGTACACTGATTTATTACAAGTTATCGATAATTTTTACAATGGTTGGGACTGGGCTGTTCTTATAGCGATCAGTTCGTGCACGTATGGGCTGGGCTGGATGCGGTTGTGGTGTCGAAGAGCAATTCTCGGACTAGGGATCTCAGGTGGTAGTAGGAGCCGGTGTAGAAGCTTCTTACCAAATTTGCAGATGAGGTCGTGGTGATGGTCAGTGAGAGTCTAAAGGGTCGGTCAGTGTGTTGAGCGCTTCTTGATATGTGGAGTAGGAAGGGTAGGGAATAATCTTGCATGGCCTCTTTTGCACTTTTTCTAGGTGTTTACGTTGTGTGGCATTTAGGGAGGAAGACCAGGTGAGCTTGGGAAGTATGAATGTTGTGTAAACACTGAGGAGCTCGTGTGCAGGAACACCGAGGGACTTGAGTCGGCGTAGGAGGTGGAGACGGAAACTGGAGGATTTGATAACTTCACTGACGTGTGGTTTCTAATTTAGTTTGTTGTCTATGTTGACGCCGAGGAGCTTCGTGGAATCTAAAACCTGGAGTGTGTTCAGACCTAGAGTAATGGAAGGAGGTGGGACAATGTCGGAGGAGAGGTTGATGTGCATAACCATGGTTGTTGGTGGCCCAGTTTTGGAGGCTGTTCAATAAATCCTGAAGGGCGGTACAGTTTGGAGCAGAATTGTTGATGGATCCCAATGGTGAGTCGTTTATTATTATTTCCGCGCGAGCAGGGCTTTCTTAGGCATCATTGATATGTATGAAGCAGAGTGGTCCCCATCTGGTGCCTTTGGGGGCTACAGGTGAGTGACTGAAAGCAGACAGCCAGCCTCGAACGTACAGTTTGGCGTCGGTCATTGAGGAAGTCTGTAAGTCTTGGTATAATAAGATTTCCGGCTCGAGGTCAATAGCTCAGGCTGATGATTATATTGTGGTCGACTATCGAACGCTTAGTGAAATCAATGAAGGCGACAGCTACAGACGTTTTCGTTTCAGATGGCGGTGGCGTAATCGAGAAAGCTGACAAGACAGCCAGTCAGCCGCGTGGGAGGAAGTTTTCATGTTGCCAAATTGTTGAGGGATATTCATTACGACTCCCTGCAATATCAGCAGCCCGCAGCCAGTCGAACACAAAACTTTCACAGATTAGGCTGGGTATTGGGGTGATTGCAATAGGTCGTAGCTGATTTAAGGATTGTGGGTTGGTTGACTTGGGCACTGGTGATACATAAGAGGTCTTCCAGTCAGCTGGGCATCTGGCTTGACTGAGAGAAGCATTGATGATGGAGCATAGGGGTTTAGCAAGCTCCGGGGAGAACTCCTTGAAGCGTTTCATTGGTAAGTCAATGGGGGTGGTCGAGCGTTTTAATTTTAGTTTGTCCAGGCGTTTTGCTATTTCAAATACTTCTACTAAGTCAGTGGGAAGGGGGGGGGCTGGTAGGTAAGCAGGGAGAGTGGTTGTGTCAAGCCGGGGGAGCGTCTGGCATATAGTAGCGAAGTGTGTGTGTGTGTGTGTATACTACTGTACTTTTTAGATCCTCCTACGCAACCTAACCTATTATAGTTAAGTATAGTAGGCTATACACTATTTTGTTAGTATGTGTTATAAAATGAAATTGCATGTTATTATTATTAATATTATTATTATTAATATTATTAGTATTATTATTAGTAGTAGTATTATTATTATTATTATTATTGTTATTATTATTACATGCTAATATAATACTAAGTTGCCCGCCAGATTTCCTCAGAGATGGGAGGAGCACATTGGCGGTGGTGTTGTTTATACTCCGCCCGATTACTGATTCCTATTCACCGAGCCAGAGCTGGCGGGCGGCGTGTTATGTGCCACGTTTTGTTTCCCATTGGGCGTACCGCTCAGCTGGGGAGTAGGAGATTTCATAAAAAGAAAGTTTGAGTGGAGAGCACACCTTTTCCTTCACATACAGTTATCTTAGACCATCTACTAGTATAATAGTTTGCACAAAAATACTCTACACTCTTTCTAGGTTATTGTTATGTTGTTTTTTTTTTTTTTGACTTCTCATCAGATTGTGCATTCAACTAATATACACTATTAGTGTGTTTATTATTATGTTTTATAGTATTATTTCGTATAATATTGCAAATAAATTAGAGTCATCAGTATAGTATATTTCGTGGGCTTATAGCAGCTTCAGGTCTAATAGTATCATGCTTTAAGGAGGGCCTCTATGGTGATGGGATGATTAGTACAGCAGCTGGGTAGTTTATAGGCAGTTTGTAATTCATTAGTGATCATGTTTTATGGAAATTGTATGTAGTGATGATTAGGCCATAAAATATGCTTTTGGTTTATTGCTAACAAAATATACTTTGCTCTACCGCTGTAGTGCAAAACATGGTGAAACTTACATACACCGTTAATAAAGTATTGGTGGAAGAAGAAGAAGAAGTAAGAGGAAGAATTGTGGAGGGAATGAACAGTGAGACAATGTAAAGCCTCCGGGATGGCGGCAGCGTTTCTGTTATTAATATATAATAAGACAATAGGAAAATATGTTGTTGTCTCTACCTGTATTATTACCTTTGCGATAGCATGGTTCAATTTTTGGAGGACAGAGGAAGGAGCAGGAGGTTAGGAAGGGAGAGATAGTGTCTGTGATCCTCGGGTCACCACTCCTCGGATTGTGTCAGTTCAAGTTTAGAAGCTCCAACAACTTTCCCTGAATACAAATTGGCAACGTTTCGATTTACAACAGGTACCTACTTACTGCTACAGTAGGTAGGTGAACAGGGACCAAGGGGGCTAGGAAGAGTGTCCAAACAACTTGCCTGTGTGATGTAGTCGTGGCCAGAATTAGGTTAGGATACAGACACATCTGGCTAGTTAGTAACGCTGTACCCATACCGGAACACTCAGCATGTAAACTTGGTGATACACCTTTAAAGCACTATATTATTGAATGGGACACTGTCAAAGACTTCAGGCCACCTCACTTATTGTATCTTGAACTATGTCATTACTTCATTGAGGACATTACATTCTTGCTCTTTATCCCAAATTGGCTAGCCCACACTGGTAAATGTGTACTGTACTGTCAATGAATCTGATGTATTTCTTTGTGTATGAACCTGACTGAAAATAAGGTCGCCTCCCTGGCTGCTGCTGCTGCTGCTGCTGCTTCTTGCGCCCTTCTAAGTCCCGTTTAAGTCCCCCACCCCAGGCCCCCACCACCGCCCTTCACATCTACACCATTCAAAATCAATTTCACTCAATTTCCACAAGACTATGCTAATTACACGTAAAATAGAGTGTTATCCTGCAAAACGTTGATGTCGTATATTTCTCTCTTTAAGTGATATCCTGTGTCTCCGAAAGGAGCCTGTTTGGTTAGGTTGTCTTGTGTGAACGAACCTTGGGTTCTTATTTCTTCTCTGTCTTCTTGGGGAGGAGCACAGCTTGGATGTTAGGAAGGACACCCCCTTGGGCAATGGTGACTCCAGACAGGAGCTTGTTCAGCTCCTCGTCATTGCGAATGGCAAGCTGAAGATGACGCGGGATAATGCGGGTCTTCTTGTTGTCGCGGGCGGCGTTACCGGCCAGCTCGAGCACTTCTGCTGCCAGGTACTCCATGACGGCTGCAAGGTACACAGGTGCACCTGCACCAACACGCCCAGCATAGTTGCCTTTACGCAAGAGACGGTGGATCCTACCCACGGGGAACTGGAGTCCGGCCCTGCTAGAACGGGACTTTGACTTGCCCTTCACCTTGCCTCCCTTGCCGCGTCCTGACATGTTGCTGCTGCTGCTTTTCGTGATAGGAGTTAAATTTCCGCCCGCCACCTTGGTCTTTTATACCAAGCTCAGGATCAGGCCAGGTGGCCGTCTCGCGGACCCAACCAATGTAAGAGAGCCGTAGCTGCAGCCAGTCTGATCCTGAGCGGCCCGCTCGGTATATAAGGAAAAGTTAGTCGGGCCAGTTTTCAATTCTCTCGCTCCGCGCCACGAGTAACTGTGCCGCCATGCCTCCCAAAACTTCCGGAA
Organism: Homarus americanus; assembly: GCF_018991925.1. NCBI lineage: Eukaryota > Metazoa > Arthropoda > Malacostraca > Decapoda > Nephropidae > Homarus > Homarus americanus. The sequence goes on along the minus strand of NW_024757499.1, from coordinate 3,340 downwards.
AGGCTGCCAAGAAGGCTGGAAAGGCCCAGAAGGCCATTGCCAAGGGTGACAAGAAGAAGAAGCGCAGGAGGAAGGAAAGCTACAGCATCTACATCTACAAGGTACTGAAGCAAGTGCACCCCGACACAGGAGTCTCCTCCAAAGCTATGTCCATCATGAACTCTTTCGTGAACGACATCTTCGAGCGCATCGCTGCCGAGGCTTCCCGCCTGGCGCACTACAACAAACGCTCCACCATTACAAGTCGGGAAATCCAGACAGCTGTCCGACTCTTGCTGCCCGGTGAACTGGCCAAGCATGCCGTGTCTGAGGGCACCAAGGCTGTCACCAAGTACACCTCTTCCAAGTAAGAGGTTACTTGTGCACAACAAACACGCCATCCCACTACTACAACTTAATCGGCTCCTTCGGAGCCACAGTTACATGTTAAAGAGACAGTTACCGACAGTGATATATTGAGAGGGAAATAAATAAAAAAAAATTATAATAATCTGCATTCTCTATTGGCGTAGAAACAGGACTAAATCGAAACATTATAAATAAATAAATAAATTCTGCGTGGAGTACTTTTACACCCACTGCAAAGTGACATACATGGAGTGTGTTTGGGTTTCATTTCTTGTTTGCAGCACGCCTATTTCATGTAAACAATTCATTTTATTTTATTTTATTGTATTTTTTTATTTTCTTTTATTTTAGTTATTTATTTACTTACTTATTCTTTATATATTAATTTGTTACTAGCTCTTGTTTTTTGCCCCCACCCACCTCCCGAATTGATGACCTACTATACATTCGTGCCTGCACGACTGTTACCAACTTACCGTTAGGCGATTTGGGTAACCGAAATTAACGCTCTCCTACCACCAACCATTTCGATTGTCATGAAAATTATCTTCAGAACAGTTCTTTGGCCCTGAGAAGGGCCGAGTTATAGATGTCTGGTAGGTTTTGTTGTGCTTTTTGTTTTTCCCCAAGGAAGAGGACTTAAGCACGCTCTCCGCGGATGCGCCGGGCCAGCTGGATGTCCTTGGGCATGATGGTAACGCGCTTGGCGTGAATGGCACACAGGTTGGTGTCCTCGAAAAGACCCACCAGGTAAGCCTCAGAGGCTTCCTGCAGAGCCATGACGGCAGACGACTGGAAGCGCAGGTCAGTCTTGAAATCCTGGGCGATCTCACGCACCAGGCGCTGGAAGGGCAGCTTCCTGATGAGTAGCTCTGTGCTCTTCTGGTAACGACGGATCTCACGAAGGGCGACGGTTCCGGGCCTGTAACGATGGGGCTTCTTGACACCACCGGTGGCTGGGGCGGACTTGCGAGCTGCCTTGGTGGCAAGCTGCTTCCGTGGAGCCTTGCCTCCAGTGGACTTGCGGGCAGTCTGTTTAGTACGGGCCATCTCGACGACGAAATAGTCAATACGGGCGGCCCGGTTGTTGTTGTTGTATAGATTGTCGGACCGTAGTCCGACACGGGCCTTTGCCTATAGGCGGCCCGTTTGGTGGTTCCGGCTGGAGCTCCAGGAGCAGCCAGACCGGATTGGGATTGGAGGTGGTCCCACCTGCAGATTGGAGGGATACTGCAGGTTGCAAGTGTGAGCGGACCCCCGATCAGTGGACGCTTACCACCGGCCCCCCCTCTTGGACGTGGTCAGCCTCGGAGTGGCGCGCCCCCCGAACTGGGGTCCGCACTTGCTGGGAGAGGATGCTTTCTAAGCTATCTGGGTGGTGGGTATCGTGTGATGACCCGGAGTAGGTGGTGAATGTGGTCTGTGTGGGCCTTTCGGGTTAGAGTGGCCGCTGGTGTTGTGTGTGTTTCTTGGGAGATTTGAGTTCTGTCTCGGAGGCTTTGTGTGACCTCGCAATCGAGGAGATAGTGTTCAAGTGGGTTGGCTGCTGGCTCCTGACAGTAGGTCCATTCCGTGACGTCATTTCCTATCATCTGCCAGGAGCACTTGTACCCTAGTCGTAGTCGGTGAAGGCTGACTTGGGTTTGTCTTGGAGTTTTCTTGTCTGCGAAAGGTGGTTCCCCTTTTGTGGCCGCCAGGTACCATTTGGCTGATTGGGAACCAGCGTTGAGTGCATGAAGGAAGCTCTTTTGATGTGGAGCTTGGTAGTCTTTCTGAGGTGATTCTTGATCTGTTGCACACTTGCTGGAACTTGGATGTGTACGGTACTGGAGCGTGTAGCTGCCTTGGCTGCTTCGTCTGCCACGTCGTTTCCTCCGATCCCTACATGACTGGGAATCCAGTGTAAGACGACTGGTCGGTTTTGGCTTTGGAATTCCTGTAGCTGTGCGAGGATCGAGGTGATGATGTGGACGTTGTCTCTTGGTTGACTGTGTTGCAGCGCCTGCATGGCCGATTTCGAGTCCGTGTGAATTATGACGGACTTGTTGTGTTGTGTTGCAGCGTGTTGTAGGGCCTTTGAGATTGCTACTAGTTCTGTTTGTAGGGTGGAGCAGTCGTTGGAAAGTCTGTATAGATTGTCGGACCGTAGTCCGACACGGGCCTTTGCCTATAGGCGGCCCGTTTGGTGGTTCCGGCTGGAGCTCCAGGAGCAGCCAGACCGGATTGGGATTGGAGGTGGTCCCACCTGCAGATTGGAGGGATACTGCAGGTTGCAAGTGTGAGCGGACCCCCGATCAGTGGACGCTTACCACCGGCCCCCACTCTTGGACGTGGTCAGCCTCGGAGTGGCGCGCCCCCCGAACTGGGGTCCGCACTTGCTGGGAGAGGATGCTTTCTAAGCTATCTGGGTGGTGGGTATCGTGTGATGACCCGGAGTAGGTGGTGAATGTGGTCTGTGTGGGCCTTTCGGGTTAGAGTGGCCGCTGGTGTTGTGTGTGTTTCTTGGGAGATTTGAGTTCTGTCTCAGAGGCTTTGTGTGACCTCGCAATCGAGGAGATAGTGTTCAAGTGGGTTGGCTGCTGGCTCCTGACAGTAGGTGCATTCCGTGACGTCATTTCCGATCATCTGCCAGGAGCACTTGTACCCTAGTCGTAGTCGGTGAAGGCTGACTTGGGTTTGTCTTGGAGTTTTCTTGTCTGCGAAAGGTGGTTCCCCTTTTGTGGCCGCCAGGTACCATTTGGCTGATTGGGAACCAGCGTTGAGTGCATGAAGGAAGCTCTTTTTGATGTAGAGCTTGGTAGTCTTTCTGAGGTGATTTTTGATCTGTTGCACACTTGCTGGAACTTGGATGTGTACGCTACTGGAACGTGTAGCTGCCTTGGCTGCTTCGTCTGCCACGTCGTTTCCTCCGATCCCTACATGACTAGGAATCCAGTGTAAGACGACTGGTCGGTTTTGGCTTTGGAATTCCTGTAGCTGTGCGAGGATCGAG
>NW_024757498.1:0-8381 GCF_018991925.1 Homarus americanus | reverse complement strand
TTTTATCAGAGTACCACATAGAAGGGTACAACCTTTTCACAAGGACAGGGAAGGTAGGAAGGGGGGAGGGGTCGCACTCTTCGTCAAGGATACATTAAAATGTTGTATTCATAATTCAATAAAGGGTGAAATAGGAACCGAGTCTGTGTGGGTAGAAATCACGGAAGGAAGAGAAAAACTAATTATGGGAGTGATTTACCGGCCCCCAAGTCTTGGCAAAGAAGCAGCTCAGCCCATATGGCAGGAAATGAGTAGGGCAGCAAAATACAACAACCTATGCATTATGGGGAATTTCAACTTCAGAAATATTGACTGGGACAACATTGTAGGCGACTATGAATCTGAAGACTTCCTAGACACAGTACAGGACAATTTTTTGAAACAACTAATTACAGAACCTACTAGAGGTGACAATATATTAGACCTAGAATTAACAAATAAAGAAAATATTATCAGAGATATCACAGTAGGGGAAGAACTAGGTAACAGTGATCACAGAGAAATCAGGTTCACCCTAAATTGGAAAACGAAAAACAATGACAATATGGTCAGAGTCCCAAACTTTCGGTTGGCTGATTATCAGGGGTTAAGAAGGTACCTAGGTGAGGTCACCTGGGAACAGTCACGTCAGTCCCCAGTAGGAAGGGGTGAGGTCATAGATGACACAACAATTGATCATGACTATAATATATTCACTAGTACACTACATAAAGCACAAGAACAAATATACCATACAGAAAAATTAGGTCAAATAAGAATGAGCCAAGGTGGATGACCAGAAAACTTAAACATGACATAGGAATAAAGAAAGGAATATATAAGAAATTAAAGGGAGGGGAGGAGCAGCTCAGAAACAGGTATAATGAACTATCTAGGAATGTTAAGAAAATGTAAGGAAAGCAAAGAGAGACTATGAAATCAAAATAGCAAGAGAATCCAAGGCGAATCCCAAGGGATTTTTCCAGGTATATAGGACAAAGGTCAAGGACAAAGTTGGGCCTTTAAAGTCAGGTAGAGGAGAAGTGACAAATGGCAGTGAAGAAATAAGCAAAGCATTGAACAGCTACTTCTTATCAGTTTTCACAGAAGAAATTTGTGATGAAATTCCAGAGGTGGAACTGATATTTAAGGGAAAGGAAGAAGAGAAATTAAAGAACATCACTATCAGAAAAGAGGATGTTCTTAAGAAGATAAATAAACTAAAGAAAACAAAATCCCCAGGGCCGGATGAAATTTTCCCTAGAGTCTTGAAAGAGTGTAGGGAACAGATTAGCGGACCCCTCATAAACTTATTTACAAAATCATTAGACACTGGAGTTGTGCCAGACTTGTGGAAACAGGCAAATGTAGTACCCATATTCAAAAAGGGAGACAGAGCATCAGCGTCAAATTACCGGCCGATCAGTTTGACGTCAGTAGTGGGGAAATTTTTTGAATCAATTATAGCAGATAGCATCCAATCGCATCTAGAGAAAAGCAAATTAATCTACGACTCACAACATGGGTTTACAAAGGGAAAATCTTGTCTAACAAATCTGCTAACGTTTTTTAGGAAAGTCTTCGAGGTAGTAGATAATGACGAAAATTACGATGTTATTTATTTAGACTTTAGCAAAGCATTTGACAGAGTACCGCATCAGAGGCTTCTAAGAAAAATTAAGGCTCATGGTATCGAGGGGAAAGTTTTAAATTGGATAAAATCATGGCTCACCGATAGAACGCAGAGGGTCAGCGTAGATGGTGTTACATCTGAGTGGGGCCGTGTAACCAGTGGGGTTCCCCAGGGGTCAGTACTAGGCCCACTCTTGTTCATAATCTACATGAACAATTTAGATACTGGGATCAGCAGTGACATAAGCAAGCTTGCGGATGACACCAAAATAGGGCGGCAAATTAATTCAGGGCAGGATGCAAATGCACTACAGGAGGATTTATCCCTCCTCCTAGTCACAGGCCTGGCATTTGACATTATTAGGGACCTGCCACAATTTGCCATAAACAGATAAAATGTACCGGGAACTTTCCCCCCACACACTCATCATTCTCTCACTTTATGTAACTTGACAGAACCTATGACCCTTCAGGCTTTTACGCCCTTAATGTACGAGTCATAAAGGCAAGTATGAACTTTTCATACTTCCCTGTTGGGCGCTGTAAACGCTTCTGCGCTTCACCTTGCACAGGATGTAAGGGGGTGCCCAATAAACTAGCCCCCTCGGGGGCAAATCTGAAATCTACAGGAGGATCTAAATAAACTGCAGGGGTGGTCTGAAAAATGGCAAATGAAATTCAACACCAGCAAGTGCAGCGTACTTAATATTGGAAGAACAAATACTTATATTGTATACAGCCTTAACAACATCAACCTAGAGAAGTCGACTTGTGAAAGAGACCTAGGGGTACTTGTAAGCCCGGACCTACGGCCTAGAAAACAGTGCGTTAATGTTCGAAATAAGGCAAACAGAGTATTGGGTTTTATATCTAGAAGTATAAGTAACAAGAGTGCAGAGGTCTTATTGCAACTATATCTTGCGCTAGTCAGGCTGCACCTCGATTATGCGGTTCAGTTCTGGTGCCCCTATTATAGAATGGATATAAATTCACTAGAGTCGGTGCAGCGAAGTATGACAAAAATGATTCCGGGACTTGGAAACCTTCCATATCAGGATAGGTTAAAGAAACTTAACTTGCATTCCCTAGAAAGACGAAGAGTGCGGGGAGATATGATAGAAGTATTTAAGTGGGTGAAAGGAATCAATAAAGGGGATATAGATAAGGTTCTTATAATATCCGAGCAGGAGAGGACTCGGAGCAACGGATTCAAGTTGGATAAGTTTAGGTTTAGGAGGGAGATAGGAAGAAACTGGTTCACAAATAGGGTGGTGGACGAGTGGAACAAGCTTAGCAACTTTGTAGTAAGTGCGGGAACTCTGGAAAGTTTCAAAAGGAGGCTAGATAGATTCATGGATGATAGAGAGTGGTAGTAACTCTCGACATGAGCTGCCATGCACAGGCCAACCGGCCTATTGCAGACTCCTTATTTTCTTATGTTCTTATGTTCTTATCTATCTATCTATCTATCTATCTACTGTATTTATCTATTTATATCTATTTTATTAACTCACCTGTACCAATAATCATCAGTTTATTTATCTTAATCTTCTTCCCATTTTGATTTATTCCTCTTAACTATGTATGTATCTACACCCACAAACAAACCTACTATCCACGCCCTACACCCACAAACAAACCTACTATCCACGCCCTACACCCACAAAAAAACCTACTATCCACGCCCTACACCCACAAACATACCTACTATCCACGCCCTACACCCACAAACAAACCTACTATCCACGCCCTACACCCACAAACAAACCTACTATCCACGCCCCACACCCACAAACAAACCTACTATCCACGTCCCACACCCACAAACAAACCTACTATCCACGCCCCACACCCACAAACAAACCTACTATCCACGCCCTACACCCACATACAAACCTACTATCCATGCCCTACACCCACAAACAAACCTACTATCCACGCCCTACACCCACAAACAAACCTACTATCCACGCCCTACACCCACAAACAAACCTACTATCCACGTTCTACACCCACAAACATACCTACTATCCACTCCCTACACCCACAAACATACCTACTATCCACGCCCTACACCCACAAACAAACCTACAATCCACGCCCTACACCCACAAACATACCTACTATCCACTCCCTACACCCACAAACAAACCTACTATCCACGCCCTACACCCACAAACAAACCTACTATCCACTCCCTACACCCACAAACAAACCTACTATCCACGCCCTACACCCACAAACAAACCTACTATCCACGGCCCACACCCACAAACAAACCTACTATCCACGCCCTACACCCACAAACAAACCTACTATCCACTCCCTACACCCACAAACAAACCTACTATCCACGCTCTACACCCGCAAACACACACTACCCACCACCTACACCACAATAGAGTAAAGGAGGAATACAGAGTGTACCTACTCAGGGTAGCCATACCACTCTGGGTGGTTGATCCTTAGTGCAGCAGGAAAGAGAAAAATTATAAGTGGGTCATTCTATTCCTCGTGTGATGGATGGATGGATGGATGGATGGGAGACTGAATGGGAGGATAGATGGGTAGATGGGGGACTGAATGGGAGGAGAGATGGGTAGATGGATGACTAAATGGGAGGAGAGATGGGTAGGTGGGTGAATCGGTGGATGGATAAACAGCTAACTGGATGAATGGACATATGGACTTGGATGGCATATTTGGATGTAAAACCCTACGATATGAAGAACATTTTGGACGTATAAACCCATGACAATTAACACCATTTTGGACTTACATCACAGGAAACAGGTAAAACATTTCTGTGATCGTTCTTCAATAATTCCATACGCCAACCTTACCTGCATTTATCTCGATTTCAGTATAAAATTTTAGTGTTAATTTCAGCATCGGAATCAATCAATCAATCAATCAATCAATCTCTCTCTCTCTCTCTCTCAAGATGGAAATTTCATGACGTAAAATCCGATGAAAACTCGACCCTGTTTATACGTGTTGCTTCGAGGTTTTGTTTTCACGTTAACCTCATGTTTCGTTTCGATAAATGACACATATCACAGGAAGTGAACTACAAACTGAACTTTGACCTGACACCGACGACCGACCGACGGAAGATGGGGCTTCGGGTTTAGTCGTATCCCATTTGAGAGTTTTATGAATGTGAAGCCCCGAATTAGTCAACAAACCCTACAGCTCAATTTGGATTCGAACTTGTGCATCTTGTTCTTGAATCAGAACCTTATCTCACACATATATAGGGGTTAGGTTAGGTTGGGTTGGGTTAGGTTGGGTTGGGTTAGGTTAGATTGGGTTAGGTTAGGTGAGCCGTGTCCATCACAACCAGACAATTATCCCCGTCCATCAGATCTTCCCTTTAACAAATCCTCAACATAAAAGACAAATTCACCTCCATGTGTTAAAATCTTACTACACTACATTACTGTCACCACTATACCAAACCTGTGTAATATTAACATACTAATACACTATTAAGACATCACCAAATCCATCAATAAACAGTACATCTTCCTTTACACTTGATTAGAAAGAAAAACAAGAAAATATGCCCAGAATCTCAAATTCATTCACTAACATTACGAAAAATTACAACAGTTAAGAGTCAAAGCAAGATATGTACTGTACGCAATGTTGATGTTATTTTGTTCGCCATCATTGTGTCCTAAAGTTAATCTGTTTTGTGAAGTAAATCCTCGGACTTGGGAACAAATCATCATGTGTACCTTTGAGTATTAAGGTCTTGATCCATTTCCTTGATGTCTACCGTTTGGAACAGGTAACACCACCACAATTGTTTTAACCAAGACGAAAACGGACGAAAAAAAGCTTCTACAAATATCAAGTATTAATTTTCTCTCTTTACAGGATCTAATACTCTTGGAAATGTGTTTAAATTAATCTGATTTGTTTTCATTTATTGTCGATCCTTTATAAGAGGACTCGTGGATCCCCCGAGCCTAGCCGGCCATTTTGTTTACATTTTCGGTCGCTCTAAAATACCATTAAAACAATATTGAGTATAAACGTTTGGCTCAACTGATGATCTCAAACATGTCCCAACATTTTTTTGCCTCAACTCCACATTCTGTAACTCATTTAGGTAGATGTCCCTCACTACACATACACTGGACTATGTGTAATGTTGCAGCTAATGTGTTATCAAGATATTGCACATTATAAGTTCATATGTGGTCATTATTATATCAAACGGAGGAATTTTAAAGAGCTATTACACCACCTGTATCATTAGTTGTCGCCAGGTGAAGGAATATTTAGGTAGATAATATTTTATTTACTGTAATTAAAGTTTCAATACCAAAGACGTTCCACTATAAGAGTCTTTCAACCTCAGGTAAGGTCTTAAGACTTTCTACTCTAGGTCTTACACCCTCGAGTAGCTGTATCGTCCACATAGGTAATTACTCCACAAGGAACTACAAGTTACACCTTGATGGAATACTTCATTTACTGCCAAACTTTATGGGGAAATATTTTTTCATAAAGAATTTCAAGTTACAATTTCACATAATAAGTCACATTACAAACGTTCCTTCGGCTTACAGTTAAACTTTGCAATGTCAAGATATTTTTTTCACTGCAGAGGAAAGTATCCGTCATCATCATCACCACACACACGCAAAGACAAAACTCCTGTATCCAAATTCTCAAAAGTTTATAAATTAAATTCTTCCCAAAAATTAAACAGACAATACATGTATTTATCATAGAGTATGTGAACAATATCGACGCCATATTGGTTACCATCTTTGAGTCATATAATTAGTTAGCTACATAGTGTTAATTATTTAGTTAAATAGAAAAAAATAATCTACTGGCGTGTGTTGTGACCAAAATAAATCAACATTGTATTTACTTTCTCCTCCAGGGGGCACTAAGTCTAGAAAAATGACACAATTGACATCTACATAAAGTGACTGACCAAGGGTAGATATTGGCTACCTTTTGTGTTACTTTGAGGTCGTAAGAACACACAGAGCTGCTCTTAAGGATGTTTACCACAATACACCTCAACCAGCTTCTCATTCACTAAGGTCAAACAATAAATCTGGTTCACAAGATACACCGTAAATTTTATTAGAATACAATAATCAATTACTGTATTAGTGTATTGAGGCGAATAGTCTTATGGTGTTAAGATGTGTTCTAAAGCCACGAAGGTAAACAAAAGGTATTCAATATCTGCCTTGGTTGACGATGATCTGTAGATGTTAGCAAGTCCTCCTCCTCCTGCTCTCGAGTAAGGTAAGGAAGGCCTCACCTGACCAAAATTGTTAATTAAGATAGATTACCTGAAGATTAACCCTCCCAGCTTATTTCAACTAATGATTAACCTAACGCTACCTGGGAAGTTAAGTTAGGTTAGATTATGTTAGGTTAGGTTAGGTTAGGGTAGGTCAGGTCAGGTCAGGCAGTGCCAGTGTAGTTAATCTTGAGGTTAAATAAACTAGAGGCTAATCTTCACATGAGCCACTAAGACACTTTGACGGAGGCGGTTACGTACAACAGGAAAGCTCTGATAACATATAATGTACAGTATATACCGTTTAAGTTGTGTCAGCAGCTCTATACACCACTTATTGACTTACTCATTCACTGCCGTAGAAATATTTACTTCTCTAACAGTTTTCTATATGGTTCCCAGTCATTATAATACGACCTTGTAAAATCAAATGATCTAAATTAAACTAAACTTATCCAAATTAAACTTATTAGCTAACAAATCCTTCTAAAACACGATATATGTAAATCAAAAGTTCTAAATTCAACTTAACTTATCGTAATATAACTATTATAACTAAACCATTTAAATTAAACCTAACCTAAACACCTCAAGTGCCACAAACAGAAGGAAAAAACACCTTTAATATTATCGTGTAAGAGGCCCCTGTAACCCACTAACTCCAGGTAATACATCTATATCAATCTACCTGCGTCGGAAGCTCTATACGTGACTATGATCGTTACCCACTGCTGGAGAACATTTGTACTTCTATAATTACCCCTGGAGAAACAATGCACCAATTTACGATTTATTTATTTTATTTTTCATTTATTGTTTATTCTTGGTCCATTCTGTAAACACCGCCCGCTTGTGAGTCCCGTCAGCCATTTTGTTCTAACTTTCGGGGATTCTAAATAAACTATAAATAAATAAATAAATAAAACAAGCATCTTTTGTTTTTCTAACCCATGAGCTGTGAGTCTTCACTATACACTTCAACATTACTGTAAACTCAGGCTAGAGAGGGTGTGTACAGTACTAGTGGAGCCAAGACGAGAAGGTATTTCAAATCCCTAAAGGGTTTTACAAGTGGAGAGTCTTACAAGTGGAGGGTCTTACAGGTGGAGGGTCTTACAAGTGGAGGGTCTTACAAGTGGAGTATTTTAATAAGGATAAATACAGCAAGTCTTACAGTTGAATCAGCCAAGTCGAGGAAAACTCTTAAGAGTCATGTAACTTCTACCTGATGTTACCTGTAATCAAGCTAAGGTATATGTAAGAAGAATATTATCTCGTTACTATCCATTCCTCTTCCACTATCCTGCGAGGTGGTGTATTAATAGGCACAGATACTCATGATAAAGAAGGAATAAAGAGAAAGACGCAAGATACCTATAAAATGCGACAGAATATACCTACACATGCGTAATCCTAACCCATCCCAACCCAACCCAACCCCATCCTACCCTCAGCTTCACCACAGTACACAAAGTCATTCTTGGTATCA
>NW_024757497.1:0-5417 GCF_018991925.1 Homarus americanus | reverse complement strand
GAAGTAGATTCTCGAATTTTGGGGAAATATTACCTAATTTTACGAAGTAGATTATCATAGAAAACGTGAAATTTGTATCATAAAAATGGGAAATATCTACTTTCCGGGAAAGTTGGTTAGATAACCAAATTTGCCGGAATAGATTATCATAGAAAACGGAAATTTGTATCATAAAAATGGAAAATATCTACTTTCCGGGAAAGTTGGTTAGATAACCAACTCTCGAAAATAGATTATCATAGAAAACGGAATGTATCATAAAAATGGGAAATACCTACTTTCCGGGAAAGTTGGTTATATTCTGAAAAGTAGATAGATTTTCTACTTTTCGGGAAAGAGATTATCGACTTCAGGAAGTAGATTTTCGAATTTTGGGGAATTATTACCTAATTTTTGAAGTAGATTATCATAGAAAACGAAATTTCTATCATAAAAAATGGAAATATCTACTTTCCGGAAAGTTGGTTAGATAACCAAATTTGCCGAAAATAGATTATCATAGAAAACGGGAAATTTGTATCATAAAAAATGGGAAATATCTACTTTCTGGGGAAAGTTGGTTAGATAACCAAATTTGCGAAAACAGATTATCAAGAAAACGGAAATTTGTATCATAAAAATGGGAAATATCTACTTTGCGGAAAGTTGGTTAGATAACCAACTTTCCCGAAATAGATTATCATAGAAAAACGGAAATTTGTAACATAAAAAATGGGAAATATCTACTTTCCGAAAGTTGGTTATAATATTTCCCGAAAGTAGATAGATTTTCTACTGGGAAAGTAAAATCGACTTTTCGGGGAAATAGATTGAATTTGGGAAATATTACCTAATTTTGGAAATAGATTATCATAGAAAACGAAATTTGAATCATAAAAATGGGAAATATCTACTTTCCGGGAAAGTTGGTTAGATAACCAAATTTGCCGAAAATAGATTATCATAGAAAACGAGAAATTTGTATCATAAAAATGGGAAATATCTACTTTCCGGGAAAGTTGGTTAGATAACCAAATTTGCGAAAACAGATTATAGTAGAAAACAGGAAATTTGTATCATAAAAATAGGAAATATCTACTTTCCGGAAAGTTGGTTAGATAACCAACTTTCCCGAAAATAGAATATCATAGAAAACAGGAAAATTTGTATCATAAAAAATGGAAATATCTACTTTCCGGGAAAGTTGGTTAGATAACCAACTTTCCGAAAATAGATATCATAGAAAACGGAAATTTGTATCATAAAAAATGGGAAATATCTACTTTCCGGAAAGTTGGTTATAGACTTTCCCGAAAAGTAGATAGATTTTCTACTTTTCGGAAAGTAGATATCGACTTTTCGAAGTAGATTTTCAGGGAAATATTACCTAATTTTTAAGTAGATTATCATAGAAAACGTGAAATTTGTATCATAAAAATGGGAAATATCTACTTTCCGGGAAAGTTGGTTATACTCTCCCAAAAGTAGATAGATTTCTACTTTCAGGAAAGTAGATTAACGACTTTTTCGGGAAGTAGATTTTCGAATTTTGGGAAATATTACCTAATTTTGCGAAGTAGATTATCATAGAAACGTAATTTGTATCATAAAAATGGTTAATATCTACTTTCCGGGAAAGTTGGTTAGATAACCAAATTTGCCGAAAATAGATTATCATTGAAAAACAGGAAATTTGTATCATAAAAAAATGGGAAATATCTACTTTCCGGGAAAGTTGGTTAGATAACCAAATTTGCCGAAAACAGATTATCATAGAAAACAGGAAATTTGTATCATAAAAAATGGAATATCTACTTTCCGGGAAAGTTGTTTAGATAACAAAATTGCCGAAAACAGATTATCATAGAAAACGAAATTTGTATCATAAAAAATAGAAATATCTACTTTCAGGAAAGTTGGTTATATATTTCCGAAAAGTGAATAGATTTTCACCTTTTTGGGAAAGTAGATTATCGACTTTTCGGGGAAATAGATCTTCGACCACAAATATTACCTAATTTTAAAGTAGATTATCATAGAAACGTGAAATTTGTATCATAAAAATGGGAAATATCTACTTTCCAGGAAAGTTGTTAGGATAACCAAATTTGCCGGAAATAGATATCATAGAAAACAGAAATTTGTATCATAAAAATGGGAAATATCACTTTCCGGGAAAGTTGGTTAAATAACAACTTTCCCGAAAATAGATATCATAGAAAACAGAAATTTGTATCATAAAAATGACCTACTTTCAGGAAAGTTGGTTATATACTCTCCCGAAAAGTAGATAGATTTTCTTTTTTCGATAATTATCGACTTTTCGGGAAGTAGATTTCTCGAATTTTGGAAATATTACCTAATTTTGCAAGTAGATTATCATAGAAAACGTGAAATTGTATCATAAAAATAGAATATCTACTTTCCGGGAAAGTTGGTTAGATAACAAATTTGCCGAAAACAGATATCATAGAAAACGGAAATTTGTATCATAAAAAATGGGAAATATCACTTTCCGGGAAAGTTGGTTAGATAAACAAATTTGCCGAAAACAGATATCATAAAAACAGAAATTTGTATCATAGGAAATATCTACTTTCCGGGAAAGTTGGTTAGATAACCATTTGCAAAAACGATTATCATAGAAACAGGAAATTTGTATCATAAAAATGAAATATCTACTTTCCGCGGAAAGTTGGTTAGATAACCAACACCATAGATATCATAGAAAACGGGAAATTTGTATCATAAAAATGGGAAATATCTACTTTCCGGGAAAGTTGGTTATATACTTTCCCGAATAATAGATAGATTTTCTACTTTTCGAAAGTAGATTATCGACTTTTCGGGAAGTAGATTTTCGAATTTTGGAAATATTACCTAATTTTGCAGTAGATTATTATGAAAACGTGAAATTTGCATCATAAAAAAATGGAAATATCTACTTTCCGGGAAAGTTGAGTTAGATAACAAATTGCCGAAAACAGATTATCATAGAAAACGAAATTTGTATCATAAAATGAAATATCTACTTTCCGGAAAGTTGGGTATATACTTTCCGAAAAGTAGATAGATTTTCTACTTTTCGGGAAGTAGATATCGCTTTTTCGAGAGTAGATTCGATTTGAAATATTACCTAATTTTGCGAAGTAGATTATCATAGAAAACGTGAAATTTGTATCATAAAAAATGAAATATCTACTTTCCGGGAAAGTTGGTTAGATAACCAAATTTGCCGACAACAAATATCATAGAAGCAGAAATTTGTATCATAAAAATGGGAAATATCTACTTTCCGGGAAAGTTGGTTAGATAACCAACACCAACATTATCATAAACAGGAAATTTGTATCATAAAAATGGGTAATATCTACTTTCCGGAAAGTTGGTTAGATAACCAAATTTGCCGAAAACAGATATCATAGAAAACAGGAAATTTGTATCATAAAAATAGGAAATATCTACTTTCCGGGAAAGTTGGTTATATACTTTCCCGAAAAGTGAATGAATTTTCTACTGGAAAGTAGATATCGACTTTTTCGGAAATGAATTTTTCGAGTACAGGAAATATTACTAATTTTGCGAAGTAGATTATCATAGAAACGTGAAATTTGTGTCATAAAAATGGGAAATATCTACTTTCACGGGAAAGTTGGTTAGATAACCAAATTTGCCGAAAATAGATTATCATGAAAAACAGGAAATTTGTATCATAAAAATGGAAATATCTACTTTCCGGGAAAGTTGGTTAGATACCAAATTGCTGAAACAGATATCATAAACGGGAAATTTGTATCATAAAAAATGGAAATATCTACTTTCCGGGAAAGTTTGTTCGATAACCAACTTTCCGAAAATGAATATCATAGAAAACAGGAAATTTGTATCATAAAAATGGGAAATATCTACTTTCAGGAAAGTTGGTTATATACTCCCGAAAAGTGAATAGATTTTCTACTTTTCGGAAAGTAGATATCGACTTTTTCGAGGAAGTGGATTTTCGCAGAAATATATACCTAATTTTGCGAAGTAGATTATCATAAAACGTGAAATTTGTATCATAAAAATGGAAATATCTACTTTCCGGAAAGTTGGTTAGATAACCAAATTTGCCGAAAATAGATATCATAGAAACGAAATTTGTATCATAAAAAATGGAAATATCTACTTTCCGGAAGTTGGTTAGATAACTAACTTTCGAAATCAGATATCATGAAACAGGAAATTTATCATAAAAATGGAAATACCTACTTTCCGGGAAAGTTGGTTATATAACTCTCGAAAAGTAGATAGATTTTCTACTTTTAAATAGATTATCGACTTTTCAGAGTAGATTTTCAATTTTGGGGAATATTACTAATTTTGCGAAGTAATTATCATAGAAAACGTGAAATTTCTATCATAAAAATGGGAAATATCTACTTTCCGGAAAAGTTGGTTAGATAACCAAATTTGCCGAAATAAATATCATAGAAAACGAAATTTGTATCATAAAAATGGAAATATCTACTTTCTGGGAAAGTTGGTTAGATAACCAAATTTGCAGCAAGATATCATAGAAAACAGGAAATTTATCATAAAAATGGGAAATATCTACTTCCGGGAAAGTTGATTGAATAACCAAATTTGCCGAAAACAAATATCATAGAAAACGGGAAATTTGTATCATAAAAAATGAAATATCTACTTTCCGGGAAAGTTGGTTAGATAACCAACTTTCGAAAATAATTATCATAGAAAACAGGAAATTTGTATCATAAAAATGGGAAATATCTACTTTCCGGGAAAGTTGGTTATATACTTTCCCGAATAGTAGATAGATTTTCTGCCTTTCCGGGAAATAGATTATATCGACTTTTCGGAAAAGTAATTCTCGGATACAGGAAATATTACCTAATTTTGCGAAGTAGATTATCATAGAAACGTGAAATTTGCATCATAAAAATGGAAATATCTACTTCCCAGGAAAGTTGGTTAGATAACCAAATTTGCGAAAATGAATTATCATAGAAAACAGGAAATTTGTATCATAAAAATGGAAATATCTACTTTCAGGAAAGTTGGTTAGATAACCAAATTTGCAGGAAACAGATATCATAAACGAAATTTGTATCATAAAAATGGAAATATCTACTTTCCAGGAAAGTTGGTTAGATAACCAAATTTGCCGAAAACCAGATTATCAAAAACAGAAATTTATCATAAAAATGGGAAATATCTACTTTCCGGGAAAGTTGGTTAGATAACCAAATTTGCCGAAAACAGATATCATAAGCAGGAAATTTGTATCATAAAAATGGGAAATATCTACTTTCCAGGAAAGTTGGTTATATACTCTCCCGAAAAGTAGATATTTCCATTTTTTATTTTCGCTTTCTTCAACAGTTAAAAGATTGGTTATCTGGGTGGAGAAGTGAGAGTGGGATTTTCCCGTTCTA
>NW_024757496.1:0-14255 GCF_018991925.1 Homarus americanus | reverse complement strand
ATTTATCGAAACGAAACATGAGGTTAACGTGAAAACAAAACCTCGAAGCAACACGTATAAACAGGGTCGAGTTTTCATCGGATTTTACGTCATGAAATTTTCCATCTTGAGAGAGAGAGAGAGAGAGAGAGAGAGAGAGATTGATTGATTGATTCCGATGCTGAAATTAACACTAAAATTTTATACTGTAATTGAGATAAATGCAGGTAAAGTTGGCGTATGGAATTATTGAAGGACGATCACAGAAATGTTTTACCTGTTTCCTGTGATGTAAGTCCAAAATGGTGTTAATTGTCATGGGTTTATACGTCCAAAATGTTCTTCATATCGTAGGGTTTTACATCCAAATATGCCATCCAAGTCCATATGTCCATTCATCCAGTTAGCTGTTTATCCATCCACCGATTCACCCACCTACCCATCTCTCATCCCATTCAGTCACCCATCTACCCATCTATCCTCCCATTCAGTCTCCCATCCATCCAATCAAGAAACCCATTATTTTTCACCTCTATTACACCTTGAAGCAGGTATTGAGGCCACCTGACCTGACCTCAATTACTTTGCAGTATTCCCAAGGCATCTGACCACCTCTGCTAGCGTATTCGGTACACCTAACATGACATGACCTGACCTGGCCTGGCCTGACCTCCAAGAACGAGAAAATATACCCAAGATCTATTTAAATCTATCCCAGAAATTTAAACCTTCAATATATTTGTTTTTAGTTCATTGGTTATGTCTTTGTTTTGCTCTTGTGTTTACGGTTCTTGTTTATGAATTAAAGAAACGATAAGAGAATCCATCCCGTCAAACTTCTACTGATAATCACAACTCGAATTATGCAACTGAAGAACAACAACAACAATAAAAAGAACAAGAACAAAAAGAACAGCAGGATATAATTCCTATAGAACCTCATGACTAGTTTATTAATGCCTTAAGAAACACTAACAACAATCCTCAGCCAACACGGACCTACAAAACATCAACAAGGTGACGACAACAACAGCTCAAACGCTCCAGCTTAACACCTACAAATTTCCGGGAGTTTAGTGTCGCTACATGAAACAAACACGGCGGCGAGTCCTACAGCTACACACTGTAATGGTCGGCGGAGCAAAGGACGAGACAGCGACGCGTACTCATTGGTGGAGTTTTAATAACAACAGCATGTGGTAACTAGGAGATGTGTGTGTGTTGTGAGGTAGTGAAGGACCACAACATCTCACGTTTTGTGTTACACGTCAAAGACTGAACAATGTGAAGCAGCGGCCCTCCCCCCACACCACGCTGCCTGTAGTAACACCACCGTTAATAAAGGACAAAACGGTACAATATGGAGGTGGGGGGTGGCGTGTGGACAAGGCACGAGAGAGCGGCCTTGTTAATATGATGGTCACCAGACACGGCCAACACCAGGTGGCGGGTGTAGTTCTTCCTGCTGAATAAAAACCAAGAGCGAGTTTGACGACGCTACACGAACACCGTCCTCAAGGGGGACATCTTGGACTCGAGTGTGAGAGATAGAGACTCCCAAACAATCAAACACGTCTGGTTAATTCCTTCACTTTTATATAAGAACACATTCGTCTTCAACTAAACACGATTTCTTTTCAACTTCTCCTAAAAAAATTCCTCTTCGACTCCAAGGCTGAAATTCGAGTCCCACGTGAAACGAATAAAATAAAATATATGTGAAGAGAAAATGTAAATAGTGTGTTTGACTGTGTGAGGCTGATGGAAGCAACACTAATTATGCTGTATAATGGGTTGTGTTCAGTAAGGTCAGAGTGATTAGTGGCGCGCACCATCACCACTTCCCGCCTCCTATACACGCCCCTACACCCACCACGCCTCCCTCTTGCCCAACTCAACACGCCCACTTAGCTACCCCTACACGCCCCTTACCCTCCCCCCACCATACACCACGCCCCTTGCTGCCTACCCCTTACGCGCCCCCACCCCTCCACACCACGCCCACCCACTCATCGTACACTAATAAGGTGATAAGATTACCTCATCATGACACTGGTGTGAATCAGCATCAGGAACTCACCTTCCTCTGCATCAAGGTGCCCACCCTCACCCACCCTACCTGGCAGCCACTCACCTGCGTATTATACCACCTGACACGGGAAATCACACACACACGGGATGACACGGTAGAACACAGTGCTTGTAAGGTAAATAGAAGCCAGTCTTAATGGGTCCCAACCTTAAACTATTAGGACTGAGGCCCATTAGTATTGAGAGCCGTCAGGATTGGGACTCATTAAGACTGAGGTCTATTAAGACTGGAACCATTAAGCCTGTGGTATCTTTGGACTGAGGCTCATTAGGACTGAGAACCATTGGAAATGTGACCAATTAGAATTGGGGCCCATTAAAACTGGGACCCAATAGGACTGGGGCCCATTAGGACTAGGGCCCATTAGGACAGGGGTTCATTTGATAAGATGCCCACCTAGTAAAAGTGCAAAAGAGGGCATGCAAGATTATTCTCTCCCCTTCCTACTCCACATATCAAGAAGCGCTCAACACACTGACCCTTTCGACTCTCACTGACCATCACCACGACCACATCTGCAAATTTGCTAAGAAGCTTCTACACCATCCTCGACACCGGCTCCTACTACCACCTGAGATCCCTAGCCCGAGAATTGCTGTTTGACACCACAACCGCACCCAGCCCATAAGTGCACGAACTGATCGCTATAAGAACAGCCCAGTCCCAACCATTGTAAAAATTATCAATAACTTGTAATAAACCAGTGTATTCACTCCCAGTAAATACTACTTCTTGCACTGTCACTATGTTGAAATGCACTGTAGTTTGAGCTTTTCCCCATCTAGTTATTATATATCTTATTTGTATCACTTATGTTACTTGTATATTATTTGTAATTCGAAACCCATTCCCCAAATATATAACTGTATATTTTCAGCCTTCTGGCTGCCAAGCTCTTTCAATAAACCGTTAATTATTATCATTATTATTATTATTATTATTATTATTACACTTAATTCTACCAGTTGAATCACAGGTGATGGCCGTCAGCCACGGTAGTTGAACACCAACTCAAAACAAGGGTTCGACTCCCTAATGAGAAAAATGTCCAATAAACAACATTTCAGGTCGAGTTGTTTACATATTGAATGGGGACGGCCATCTTGTTTCCCTTTTTCACCGGGGGATTCTGCCGGCCGGTGTCACGACATGGCCGCCGGAGCCCATATAGCCCCTTTGTTACTACTGCTGCCGGATACACCTGTGTTGTAACCATAGGTGTATCTGGCACCTATACACACCTGCCTCGAAGTCAGGTGTAACCACCACCTGTACACACCTGTACATCACACACCACAACACCTTCCACACTCCCAACCAAACTTAAAGCAATTATTATATATCTATAGTGTAACTAACTACACATTACAATACACTGAAACAATAAAACAAAAATATATTCAGAATCTAAGAGAAGTATAGGAGAATAACCCTTAAATACAAACTCTATAAAACTTAATCTTGGTTACACCGCATTTTTTTCAGTAAGACAATATATATAATTACATTGGGCAGTCCATTACCACAAATTACACTGATAAACGGTACGTAATGGATACTGAATTACAAGTCTCATAACTAAGTCTGGCTAAAACAGTGGTAGACATTGTTTAGACATAAGCCAGTTGACTGCTGAGGTGAACATTAAACTAGTATGATAAAAATAGCAACCAATGATTTGAAGATTAATTAATGCAAATGTAAAATACCTAAGAGAATAGCAAATAAATGAAATACACCAACGCGATAAATAAATAAGAATGAATGGAAAATTATTGAACAATAAAATGAAAATAAGAAAACGAATAAACAGTAAAATGAAAATAAGTAAGAAAAAAAAAAAGAATAACAATTACTACAATAAAACTAAATAAAACAAAATAAACAGAAAAGAATAAGAAACACAATAAATAAATAACACAGCAACACAAACAACATCATTTACTGTGTTACTTCACATCAACGTGTCCAACATTTGTCTTGACTCCATTTTCGTGAATATAACACACATCCCGGTAAAAACAAAAAAAAACACCAACGACAACAATAAATAAATAAACATTAAAAATAAAGTCAATATATTTTCCCTAAGATTTTTTTTACTACGAAGTCAGGGCAAAAAGTTTGTATACGAATCTTCCTCAACATAATGCGGGGAAGCAGTTCTTTCACCACAGTTATACTCGTAGGTTATACTGTAGAGATCCCCGTGTTCAGAATACAGAGCCACTTATTGAAGGTACAGTTACAGCCATTTATTGACGGTACAGTTACAGCCACTTATTGACGGTGCAGTTACAGCCACTTATTGAAGGTACAGTTACAATCCAAACTTCTTGTACACTTGGGGGCGGTTGACAACATGTGAACGCTGCTTGCATTATAAATTGTCAGAATAAAAAACTAAAAAAAAATCCGATACTAAGAAAAAACTGAGTAAATTAATGTTAAAATATCAATCTACCTTACCTACATCACCTCCTTAAGTAGATGGTATATTATCCAGCATGTCCAGGGAATACCCGAGGAACCGACTCTATTCAGAGATAGTGAAGAAAACAAATTAAGTGAGATAGTAGTGACTAGTAACGATGTTAGTAAGCAAATAGACAAACTAAAGCCTAATAAGTCACCTGGTCCTGATGAGATATTTGCCAGAGTATTAAAGGAATGTAAGGAAGAGCTTAGTATGCCCTTAGCAAAGTTGTTTAACATGTCCTTAAAAACAGGTGCAGTACCAGAATCCTGGAGGATAGCGAATGTAATACCGATTTTCAAGAAGGGGATAGATCACTATCCTCTAACTACCGCCCAATCAGTCTAACATCAATAGTAGGCAAATTACTGGAAGCAATCATTTCAAACTCTATTCGAAATCACCTGGAGAAGCACCTATTGATCAATGATTCCCAGCATGGCTTCACAAGAGGACGTTCTTGCCTAACTAATCTATTAACATTCTTTTCATCAGTTTTCGAATCGGTGGACGAGGGGCACAATTATGATGTGGTTTATCTCGACTTTAGCAATGCCTTCGACAGAGTCCCCCACGAAAGACTAATTAGAAAGGTAGAAGCTCATGGCATCAAAGGTGACATCCTTAAATGGATTAGGGCGTGGTTACAGGATAGGAAACAGCGAGTGAGCATTAACGGCACTAAGTCCCATTGGAGCAACGTCACAAGTGGAGTTCCCCAAGGCTCAGTACTTGGACCACTATTATTTATTATATACATAAACGACATAGATATCAGCATTGACAGCAACATAAGTAAATTTGCTGATGACACTAAAATAGGACGTGTTATCAAATCTGACGAGGACTCGGCAAAACTACAGGAAGATCTAAACAAATTTTTCGAATGGTCTGAAAAATGGCAGATGAAATTCAACGTCTACAAATGTAAAGTACTCAGTATAGGAGATGTAAACAGGGAAACCAGATACCAGATGAACAACGATGCCATAGAGAAATCCGACTGCGAGAGAGATTTAGGAGTAATGATAAGTAGGAACCTTAAGCCAAGTAAACAATGTGATTTTGCTCGTAACAAGGCTAATAAAGTACTTGGGTTCATACAAAGGAGTGTTAGTTACAAGACTAGCGAGGCCATCCTAAAACTGTATCTTGCTCTTGTGAGACCACACCTGGATTACGCAGTTCAGTTCTGGTCACCGTATTACAGAATGGATATAGAATCCTTGGAAAGAATTCAGAGGAGAATGACAAGACTAATCCCGGGTGTAATAGGCCCCTGTCTCATCAACAGAACGTATTATATAAATGGGTCAATACATCTGATATTATATTCAGATTCACCACCCTGTAACTTTCCCCTGTCTATGAGTAAGACATGAGAGTGACACGTGAGCGGGCAACTTACCCAAGAGGGCGAGACCCATAGCTCAGCATTTCTGTAAGCACGCACTGCGATGCCCCTAAGCTTCAGTAGCTCACCTCAACTCATATCGAAAGGACGTGACCAAACGTTTATCATACATAAACGCCGTCCCTTTCTCATTCACTCCTAGACAGTGAGACTTACGGTTGATATACACTCGGGAATTATATATACAACCTTTTTTAATAAAACAAAGGAACTACCGTTTGGGTTTCGTTACTTAAAACCCAAATATAAATATGAACGGACTGGTTAATTGACAAGCAGCTTATCTACTACATTAGGAACCTTGAGTATAGAGACAGGTTAAAGCATCTTAATTTGCACTCCTCGAGAGACGTAGAGTGAGGGGCGACCTGATAGAGGTGTATAAGTGGAAGGCAGGGCTAAACAAAGGGGACATTACAAAGGTACTCAAATTATCCAACCAGAGCGAACTCGTAACAATGGTTTTAAATTAGACAAATTTAGATTTAGGCGTGAAATAGGTAAACACTGGTTTGGAAACAGAGTAGTGGATGAATGAAACAAGTTACCAAATATCATCATTAACTGGAATACGCTGAATTGCTTCAAACATAGGTTGGATGCTCATATGAGCAATAGGGGTTGGGTGTAAACGGGACTGCCCAGTATGGGCCAGTAGGCCCGCTGCAGTTTCCTCCATTCTTATGTTCTTATGTTCTTATGTATTGTCTAAAATAATACAGTATAATTGGTTATTTTACTTCAATTATGACCTTGTGTGATAATAGGACATAGTACCATAATAAACCTTTTCTCGAACTGTTAAATAACTCAACAAAAATAATAATAATCCATTCTAAACAACGGAAAATCAGACGTAGATGCCATAATTCAGCTCATCATAATTATCCATACACGCTCGTGTATAAATTCCACCGTCAAAATTTGTATTGTCGGAAGAAGTTTTACTGTCTGAATGTCTGTCTAATTCTACAAAAACTCTCCGTTAGTATCCGTCTATTTCCTCTGTTACCTCATCACTTAAGAGTATTACAAAATATTACCACTGACTGTAACACCTGATGTGCAATGTGTATACTCATATTTATAATCCTGTGTATTTTGTAACTGAAAGAAAATACAGGTACAGGAATATTTAGTTACTCTTGCGGTATACAAAATCATACATCTATCTATCTATCTATCTACTGTATCTATCTATCTATCTATCTATCTACTG
This sequence comes from Homarus americanus, assembly GCF_018991925.1. NCBI lineage: Eukaryota > Metazoa > Arthropoda > Malacostraca > Decapoda > Nephropidae > Homarus > Homarus americanus. The sequence goes on along the minus strand of NW_024757496.1, from coordinate 7,075 downwards.
TATCTATCTATCTATCTATCTATCTACTGTATTTATCTATTTATATCAATTTTATTAACTCACCTGTACCATTAATCATCAGTATATTTATCTTAATCTTCTTCCCATTTTGATTTATTCCTCTTAACAATGTATGTATCTACACCCACAAACATACCTACTATCCACTCCCAAACACCCACAAACAAACCTACTATCCACTCCCTACACCCACAAACATACCTACTATCCACGCCCTACACCCACAAACATGCCTACTATCCACGCTCTACACCCACAAACATACCTACTATCCACGCTCTATACCCACAAACACACCTACTATCCACGCCCCACACCCACAAACAAACCTACAATCCACGCCCCACACCCACAAACAAACCTACTATCCACGCCCCACACCCACAAAACATGCCTACTATCCACGCCCCACACCCACAAACATACCTACTATCCACTCCCAAACACCCACAAACAAACCTACTATCCACGCCCTACACCCACAAACATACCTACTATCCACGCCCTACATCCACAAACATGCCTACTATCCACGCTCTACACCCACAAACATACCTACTATCCACGCTCTACACCCACAAACACACCTACTATCCACGCCCCACACCCACAAACAAACCTACTATCCACGCCCCACACCCACAAACAAACTTACTATCCACGCCCCACACCCACAAACAAACCTACTATCCACGCCCTACACCTACAAACAAACCTACTATCCACGCCCCACACCCATAAACAAACCTACTATCCACGCCCCACACCCACAAACAAACCTACTATCCACGCCCCACACCCACAAACAAACCTACTATCCACGCCCTACACCCACAAACAAACCTACTATCCCCGCCCTACACCCACAAACAAACCTACTATCCACGCCCTACACCCACAAACAAACCTACTATCCACGCCCTACACCCACAAACAAACCTACTATCCACGCCCCACACCCACAAACAAACCTACTATCCACGCCCCACGCCCACAAACAAACCTACTATCCACGCCCCACACCCACAAACAAACCTACTATCCACGCCCTACGCCCACAAACAAACCTACTATCCATGCCCTACACCCACAAACAAACCTACTATCCACGCCCTACACCCACAAACAAACCTACTATCCACGCCCTACACCCACAAACAAACCCATCATCCACTCCTACACCCACAAACAAACCCACTATCCACGCCCTACACCCACAAACAAACCACTATCCACGCCCCACACCCACAAACAAAACCCAGAAGGCATCCACGCCCCACCCACAAACAAACCTACTATCCACTCCCTACACCCACAAACAAACATACTATCCAAGCCCCACACCCACAAACAAAACCTACTATCCACGCCCCACACCCACAAACAAACCTACTATCCACGCCCTACACCCACAAACAAACCTAATATCCACGCCCACACCCACAAAACAAACTCTACTATCCACGCCCCACACCCACAAAACAAACCATCCACGCTCTACACCCACAAACAAACCTACTATCCACGCTCTACACCCACAAACAAATCTACTATCCACGCCCTACACCCACAAACAAACCTACAATTCACGCCCTACACCCACAAACAAACCTACTATCCACGCCCCACACCCATAAACAAACCTACTATCCACTCCCTACACCCACAAAGAAACCTACTATCCACTCCCTACACCCACAAACAAACCTACCATCCATGCCCCACACCCACAAACAAACCTACTATCCACGCCCCACACCCACAAACAAACCTACTATCCACGCCCTACACCCACAAACAAACCAACTATCCACTCCCTACACCAACAAACAAACCTACTATCCACGCCCCACACACACAAACAAACCCACTATCCACGCTCCCTACACCCACAAACAAACCTACTTCCACGCCCCACACCCACAAAACAAAACCCACTATCCATGCCCCACACCCACAAACAAAACCCACCATCCACGCCCCACACCCACAAACAAAACTCACTATTCACGCCCTACACCCATAAACAAACCCAATATCCACGCCCCACACCCACAAAACAAACCACTATCCACCCCTACACCAACAAACAAACCTACTATCCACGCCCCACACCCACAAACAAACCTACTATCCACGCCCCACACCCACAAACAAACCTACTATCCACGCCCCACACCCACAAACAAACCTTCTATCCACGCCCTACACCCACAAACAAACCTACTATCCATGCCCTACACCCACAAACAAACCTACTATCCACGCCCTACACCCACAAACAAACCTACTATCCACGCCCTACACCCACAAACAAACCTACTATCCACGTTCTACACCCACAAACACACACTACCCACCACCTGCACCCACAATAGAGTAAAGGAGGAATACAGAGTGTACTTACTCAGGGTACCCATACCACTCTGGGTGGTTGATCCTTAGTGCAGCAGAAAAGAGAAAAATTATAAGTGGGTCATTCAATTCCTCGTGTGATGGATGGAAGGATGGATGGATGGATGGATGGATGGATGGATGGGAGACTGAATGGGAGGATAGATGGGTAGATGGGTGACTGAATGGGATGAGAGATGGGTAGGTGGGTGAATCGGTGGATGGATAAATAACTAACTGGATGAATGGACATATGGACTTGGATGGCATATTTGGATGTAAAACCCTACGATATGAAGAACATTTTGGACGTATAAACCCATGACAATTAACACCATTTTGGACTTACATCACAGGAAACAGGTAAAACATTTCTGTGATCGTCCTTCAATAATTCCATACGCCAACCTTACCTGCATTTATCTCAATTACAGTATAAAATTTTAGTGTTAATTTCAGCATCGGAATCAATCAATCAATCTCTCTCTCTCAAGATGGAAAATTTCATGACGTAAAATCCGATGAAAACTCGACCCTGTTTATACGTGTTGCTTCGGGGTTTTGTTTTCACGTTAACCTCATGTTTCGTTTCGATAAATGACACATATCACAGGAGGTGAACTACAAACTGAACTTTGACCTGACACCAACGACCGACCGACGGAAGATGGGGCTTCGGGTTTAGTCGTATCCCATTTGAGAGTTTTATGAATGTGAAGCCCCGAATTAGTCAACAAACCCTACAGCTCAATTTGGATTCGAACTTGTGCATCTTGTTCTTGAATCAGAACCTTATCTCACACATATATAGGGGTTAGGTTAGGTTGGGTTGGGTTAGGTTAGATTGGGTTAGGTTAGGTGAGCCGTGTCCATCACAACCAGACAATTATCCCCGTCCACCAGATCTTCCCTTTAACAAATCAGGCCGCACCTCGATTATGCGGTTCAGTTCTGGTGCCCCTATTATAGAATGGATATAAATTCACTAGAGTCGGTGCTTCGAAGAATGACAAAAATGATTCTGGGACTTAGAAACCTTCCATATCAGGATAGGTTACAGAAACTTAACTTGCATTCCCTAGAAAGACGAAGAGTGCGGGGAGATATGCTAGAAGTATTTAAGTGGGTGAAAGGAATCAATAAAGGGGATATAGATAAAGTTCTTATAATATCCGAGCAGGATAGGACTCGGAGCAACGGATTCAAGTTGGATAAGTTTAGGTTTAGGAGGGAGATAGGAAGAAACTGGTTCACAAATAGGGTGGTGGACGAGTGGAACAAGCTTAGTAACTTTGTAGTAAGTGCGGGAACTCTGGAAAGTTTCAAAAGGAAGCTAGATAGATTCATGGATGATAGAGAGTGGTAGTAACTCTCGACAGGAGCTGTCATGCACAGGCCAACCGGCCTATTGCAGACTCCTTATTTTCTTATGTTCTTATGTTCTTAAATCCTCAACATAAAAGACAAATTCACCTCCATGTGTTAAAATCTTACTACACTACATTACCGTCACCACTATACCAAACCTGTGTAATATTAACACACTAATACACTATTACGACATCACCAAATCCATCAATAAACAGTACATCTTCCTTTACACTTGATTAGAAAGAAAAACAGGAAAATATGCCCAGAAGCTCAATTTCATTCACTAACATTACGAAAAATTACAAGAGTTAAGAGTCAAAGCAAGATATGTGCTGTACGCAATGTTGATGTTATTTTGTTCGCCATCATTGTGTCCTAAAGTTAATCTGTTTTGTGAAGTATATCCTCGGACTTGGGAACAAATCATCATGTGTACCATTTCCTTGATGTCTACCGTTTGGAACAGGTAACACCACCACAATTGTTTTAACCAAGACGAAAACGGACGAAAAAAAAAAGCTTCTACAAATATCAAGTATTAATTTTCTCTCTTTACAGGATCTAATACTCTTGGAAATGTGTTTAAATTAATCTGATTTGTTTTCATTTATTGTCGATCCTTCATAAGAGGACTCGTGGATCCCCCGAGCCTAGCCGGCCATTTTGTTTACATTTTTCGGTCGCTCTAAAATACCATTAAAACAATATTGAGTATAAACGTTTGGCTCAACTGATGATCTCAAACATGTCCCAACATTTTTTGGCCTCAACTCCACATTCTGTAACTCATTTAGGTAGATGTCCCTCACTACACATTAGGGTGTGTCAATTTAGGGGGTGAACTGGCTAAATTGAAAATCGAGTAATTTGGTAGCAATTTATTGTAGTCTTTAAGCATGCAAAACAATATTCTGGCATAAATTTTTTTTTATAATAAGTCCTACCTACATCAAATGGATTTTTAAATGTACATATTTGTGAATTTATAACATAACCAGCGTTTGCACACATGTTACTGTTTCAAGTTTCAAATTATTATATTTTATTATCCGTAGTCTATTTGAAAGTAACCAATGCCTTCATACTCTCTTTGCTTTGGTTTCTTGTCATCAGTAGTCTGCTTGTTATTTGTGCTTTGATGTAACCTTCTCGCCTCTCGTGGCTGTAAACATGGCCCGCTGCTTCTGTGACCATTTTCACACATCTCTCCACACTTTGAGTGTGGGAAGGCCACTTCGGCACCTGCATTGGAGTCTCTTTAAGGTTTCTCAATTCTTGGCTAGTTAGACTTGTTGTCAATGGTGGCTCTAAGACTTCCAAACTCAAGTCAACCAATTCTGACAATTTGGTGGCATTGACGTTTATTGGGGGAACTTTTCTTGAATGAAACGAACAGTCTCCCAACTGGTCGTCATCCATTAGCGTTCCTCTAATCTTTAGAATGACTTCTACAGCCTCGGTTCGGAGATTGGTACATTGACTGCAAAGCATTGCTTGCAAAACTGCTTCTGATCGAGCATACCAAGCGGACCTTCTTGCCACAGGTAACACGATGTCCCTCACTACCTTCCTCTGTGTTCTTACTAGCTGCAATTGAAACAAAAGGTGATTGGGCCCATCCACCCACATAGGATTAAGTTTCACACTAAACCACTGGGGAAGATAAACTCCAATAATAAAATCAACAATTAACCTCAAATTCTTCAGCACTTTGCCCTTCAATTCGTGTTTGGAAATCCAAATCCTGCAGAAACGAAGAGCTGTAGTTAACCAACGGCTGTGACTGACAGGTCCAATCTCCAAGAGAGCCAATGACTGAGGCATTTCTCCTGATCTTATTGCTTGGGCAATACGATAAGCATAGGATTGATCTGTGCTGAGATCTTTGATGACTCCTTCAGACAACGCCGGAAGGGGAGGGCCAACTTCGACCTTTGGAAAGGTTGTATTTATTTCTAGTTGTGTTGCTTCATCCAGCATGATGCCAAGGGGACCTGACCACTTGTTGTTGCTCTTTGTAGGACCATCAAGTTCCTGGATGAGGTGACGAAGAGGTAGCTCGCCTGTATGTAAATCACATACAATCCAAACAAGTCTTCTTCCTAGTTATTTCTCTAAATGCGTCATTACACCCCCTGCCATCCGGTGTTCACTGCAGTTGAATCTCCACCAACAGCCTGCAGTGAACTGCCAAGTCCTCTCTCCTGAACCCAACATAAAATATGATCAGCAATGACCTCTGCATGTTTCTTCCCTTCTACTTCAGTTTCGGGAGCAAAGTGAAACAAAAACCGACCACCAGGCTCAGAACAGACAGAGTAGTGTTCTTCTTTGATGAGACCTGGAAACTTTCTGCTCACTCCCTCTACTTCTAGCAAAACTTTTGTGTCATCTATTCTTCCATCAAACAAAAGACAGGAGAGCCCTCCCTCGCTTAAATCTTTTTCATGCTGATCAGATATTTCCTTCATTATTTTTCTTGTGCTCTTCTAATTTTATTATGATCTATCACCAAAGATACATCCTCTCGGCTGATGAGGCCTGCATCTATCCAAGCGGCAGTTGCAATTTCTGCAGCCTCACGAAGTCCAGCATGGTGGCGAATACTAGCTAAAGCAATGTTTGAAATATTTCTTGTGTTGTATTTCATTTTCTTTGGTAAAGGTTCAGATGGCTCTTTGGAACTATCATCTGATGTTGCTTCCTGTTCATCAGAAGAACTATCAAAGAAGTGATAAACATCTTGACACAGCTCTTCCTCTCTTTGGATGGCTTCTTCACTCTTCATTTTCTTCTTTTGTTCTCTCTCTCGGATTTGTTCTCTCTTCTTGGCATTAGCAATCTGCTTCTTTGTTTCTGAATAATCTATTGAACCCATTTGCATACTTCCTTGGCCTTCTGCCTTTGTCCTCTGTGCCTTTATAAATTCAAGCTCTAAAACAGGGATCTTCTTTTCACGAGGACAACCACAATCAATGTGGGAATTATTTTCTCTCTTACCTGAGTGAGAACAGTTGGATTCAGAACATAATTGTATGGAGCACTTGCAGGTCAAAATGTCAAACAGAGTATCAAGAGTGTGCAGAAATTCATTTTTCCTGGCCAAGTTTCCTTTACCAAGTGATGTTTCAACTGCTTTGTGCCATAATTTCGTTAGTTTTAGCTCAATAGTTCGACACTGATTAATCACAGGTGGTTTGAATAGTGCATTAGCTTTTGTCCATTGATGCAGAAGAGGGACTATCATGTCATTTATGAGTTCTTTATCTGTATAGTTCCTTCTGTCCTT
>NW_024757495.1:0-14529 GCF_018991925.1 Homarus americanus | reverse complement strand
TTCTTCATCACTATCATTATTATTATTATTATTATTATTATTATTATTATTATTATTATTAAAACCGTACGCGTGTGTGTGAGTGATACAGGAATATATATCTACTGTCGAGCGTCTCACTTTGCGTGGCAGAACCGAAGTGCAAAAAATAAATAAATAAAACAAACTCCCCCCCCCAAAAAAAACACACACACACACAAAACAAAGACAATCAAGACAATCACAGTGATATAAAAGATAATTTGTACTTTTATTGCCCACTGGATATAGCACGATTGTGTCGCCTGTGTGGACGGCGGAGAAAAAAAAAATACGCCAATATTTTTTTAAGCTGAAATACACGTGAACAAGAGGGAATCTGGCTACTTCCTTATACAGTACACTTCCTCAGTCCCTTGAAAGACGAATGAGACACGAATATATGTGTGTGTTTTTTTAGTCAGTGTAAATAATTATCACCGTGTGTGTGTGTGTGTGCGTTACTCCACTACCCTCCTACCTGAGCCTAGGAATGATGGGAACAAAGTCAAGGTATTAAAGCGGATGGTGGTGTAGGAACGTAATACGGACTGCCGAGTTTTTCCAGACAGTATCACACACACTCTACACTGAACATGATACATCACGGTGATTTATATTCTCCTGCCAGGGATTAAAGGCAGGATAGTGATGTACGAAGAGAGACGAAAGGTGATGTTTACTTAGATATTTTTTCAAGTTTTCACATAGTAAGTAATAGTATGTGGAGGTATATAAACTAATTGAATGATAACAACGGGAAATGTAGTTTGACTCGTGTTGAAATTATATAACACTTTTTTCAATGAAGAAAGAGATTTGAAGTATTTTTTTTTTTTAGTTTTTAGTCATAGTTTAGATTATTTACGGAGGGATTAACCAGTTACTGAATAATAAGGTAGACAGTATGTATAAAACCCCTTGAAAGTCGAACACCGACCATCGCAACTTTAGTGAACGCTACATTTTCGTACACGACTTTAAACACCAAATAATCAATACACGTCTTAAATATTCCTAACACATAGAACATAGAAATCATATTATATTTTCCATTCTGAAGTTAGTAGATAAAACCGACATTACATACAAACAGACAAACAATAACTCAAATAATACAATATATATATACCCTAATATTTTTCGAGCTGTATGTAAGCTGTCGACTTTTATCAGTTCAGAATAACGCCAATCTATTCACAATGGATATATCTTACGATGAATTGTTACCAGTGTACTATTGCAAGATTGGCACTGTTGATTTAATGTTGTAATAGTAGTATTGTTGAGTGTTGCAAGATTGATTTTGTTGATTTAGTGTTGCAAGATTGGCATTGTTGGTAGTTTTGCAAGAATGTAAGTGGTGGTTATAGTACTGCAAGATTGAAATTGTTGATATTGTAGCAAGATTGACTTGTTGAAATAGTGTTGCAAGATTGACATTGTTGAGTGTTGCAAGAATGTAAGTGTTGGAAGAATATTACAAAATTGGAATTATCAGTATGGTGTTGTAAGACTGAAATAGTTTAGTTGTTAACAGCACAATGATATAATTCCCTGCCTCCCTCATTCTTGTTTTCTGTTCGGGGAATATAATAGAAGAGAATTTATTCCATTTCATCTGGGTTTTTTGGTAAGAGAAAAAAAAATATGAAAATTGGAACAAACGGGGATCAAAATAAACCTATCCGGTGGGGGTTTTTTTATATTAAATTTATTTCAGTGTTTAGTAAGTAAATGCAAATGGGTGGAATTCACATATGTCAATTAATTTATTTTATTTGTATTTTCTTAAGGTGAAATTAGCGGAAGTGCTGTACAGTAATAAGGTAAACCACCACATATATTTTGGAGGAGGTGGAGTGGGGGTATTGTGAGTGGGGAATGTGGAGTGGGGGTATTGTGGGAGGTAGGTGGAGTGGGGGTATTGTGAGTGGGGAGGTTTTGTGGGGATATTATGGGTGGGGAATGTGGGAGTGGGGGGTATTGTGAGGTAGGAGTAGGGTATTGTGGGAGGGGAAGGTGGAGGGTGGTATTGTGAGTGTGGGGAATGTGGCGGGGGGGGTATTGTGGAGTGGGGGAAGGTGGAGTGGGGTATTGGGGAGGGGAAGTGTGGAGTGGGGGGGGGTATTGGGGGAGTGGGGGAATGTGGAGTGGGGTATTGTGAGTGTAAGGTGTGGAGGGGGTATTGTGAGTGGGGAAGGTGGAGTGGGGGGTATTGGTGAGTGGGGGAAGGTGGGAGTGGTGAAGGAAGAGAAGATAAGGTATAAATAAATAATTTTGTTTACGTCTCAGTATCCTGGTAAGTGTTGTTTTGTTGGGGACTCGAATTGTGGTGACGAAATTAGAATGTTTTTTTTTTCCTTTGTTGGTGTAATGATTTATTTAGTTTATTGGATGGAAGAGAAGTAGGGAAGGAGAAGAGGGAGAGAGAAAGGAGGAGAGGGAAAGAAAAGGAGGAGAGGGCAGGAGAAAGGAGGAGAGGGAAGGAGAAAGGAGGAGAGGGAAGGAGAAAGGAGGAGAGGGAAGGAGAAAGGAGGAGAGGGAAAGAAAAGGAGAAGAGGGAAAGAGAAAGGAGGAGAGGGAAGGAGAAAGGAGGAGAGGGAAGGAGAAAGGAGGAGAGGGAAGAGAAGGATGGAGAAGAGAGGGAGGGAAGGAAGGACAGAGAAAGCAGGAGAGAGAGAGGGAGGGAGAGAGAATGAGAGAAGGGGGGGTGAAGAGAGGAGGGAAGTGGTTGAGAAAGAGACAGAGTTTTCTGTGGAAGGTGTTGTTTCGGCATGGGGGGGTGGTGGTTTAGGAAGAAAGGGAAGGAGTGAGAGGTATGGTTTAAGGAGGTGGGGGGTGTAGGGTTCAAGCGTATATCAACAGATCATTTAACGCTCAATACACACGCCTATACAGCCTCGAGGGAGGGGGGAATTGGATTAAATTGTTATTAGAAAAACAGGTGCGGGCGGAGGATAAAGTGGTGTGTGTGTGTGTGATCTATTTCAAGTACATTGTAAATTACAAGACCAAATATACACATTTACGTCTATGTATTTACCGCAAGAAAATATATATTTCAGAAAAAACATTTTGTCTCTTGAGTTTTTTACATTTCAGGAAGAAAATGTGGAGAGAAGCTCAATTTACACTTAGACCACGATCCTCTGTCAGACACCCGAAGTGGGGGAAGGAAGAGAGAGAGAGAGAGAGAGAGAGAGAGAGAGAGAGAGAGAGAGAGAGAGAGAGAGAGAGAGAGAGAGAGAGAGAGATCTGTGAATCGTGACAAATAAAGATAATATTTTGCCATATTTCAGATATTTATACCATGAATTTATGACTAATCAATTTTATTTTATTTTACTTTACATTCCAACTTTAATATCATTTAAAGGGGTTACTATATACCTTTACTAGTTTAAGGAGACAGTAAATATATTTCCTTAATTATCTCTATTGAAAGTATAAAGTAAACTATTAAACTCCCTTTTGCTTTATTGGGGGTGATTGCTGACACTATGAAACCCTGAGTCATGGGTGAGGGGAAGGAAAAGCCTGGAGGAACAAACTCTGTATATTAGAAGGAAATAAAAGAGAACTTGTATCCTGTACTTAGTGTTAGAGTCATCTGGATTCTAGACGGCGAGGGTTATAGCTACAGGTGTTTTCTGACTAGTAAAGTTAATCTGAGAATCCTTGTATGAATTCCCTATAGCCTTCAGTCCCCGTGTATAGTGTATAGTCCCCGTGGATAGTGTATAGTCCCCGTGGATAGTGTATAGTCCTCGTGGATAGTGTATAGTCACCGTGTATAGTGTATAGTCCCCTTGTATATGCTCTCTATCTGTATGTATATTATGTATGCTGGATTATGTATTGTGTATGTATATTATGTATGTGCTCCATTTATATTTATTCAGCCTAGCTAGCAGCGTGTGGCAATGTTATTACCATATCCCACACGCTTAATTAATGTGCCTGGCGACGTATGGAAGCTGCTAATGTATCACTTGCCATACGTCGTCTATGGTAGTTGACCCGGACCTTAGCTAGGGAGCAGTGCTACCCACCCCTGTGTACATACTCTTATCCAGTAAACCGAACCTACAAAACTATACAGGTGTTTGTGTTCTCTCCTGTATATAGAACTTATTACCCAGAACATCTAACATGGCGCAGTGCGTAGTTTTACTGGATTATTACGAGTGATTAGTGCAAGTTTGTGGAAAGTCGGCTGATGGATCCCCGCCTTGGGTCAACCCCGCGTCACTCCTCGAAGAATTTCGCAACTTTGAGCAGTGTCAGTGACAGTGATTTTCTGTGAAGTGTTTAGTGCATTGTGTGTTTCGTGCCATTCATGTGTGACCTTGTTCGAACGGATTTCCAAGGTATACGGCATGTTCTGGGCATTTGTGGGGTGTAGAGCTCAGCGCACCCTCCTCTGACCGTTTACAGAGAGCGACTGAGCTACTCCTATCTCCACCCCCCTCCCTCACAGCGCCGCCTCCACCCCCCTCACAGCTGGGGCGAGACGCTCTCCTTGCGTGGGACACACACACATACATGTACTAACACTTGCTGACCGCGCGGTTTCTTATATATATTTTATATATATAACCTACTTATCTGTGTATTTAATTAAATTTTTTTGTCTGAAATCTTGTTGATACGACGGGCTGACCGGTCAACACTGATTTAAGATACAGTACACAGATAAAGTAGTTATGTCTCATGCCTTACGTAGCCGTGGACCCAGCGCCTGGATGAGTCAAGCGGATGATAGTCCCCCAGAGATGGATGACTAGGCCGGCCCAGCTCCCACAACATCGCGCAGCCCTTCACCTCAACATTCAGCGTTATCTCCAGAGATAATTGCCTTAATGAAGTTTATGAGAGATGAGAGACGCGAGGATGAAGCTCACAGACGTTTGGCGGATGAGCACAGAAGGCAAGCAGAGGCAGAACGAGACCACCAACGGAGAATGGAAGACAGTGCACGGTTCGAAGCCTTGATATCTCGCCTCACTGTTAACCAAGCCCCTGGCTCTAACACTGCCTCGGTACCGAATGGTTCAGATACCTCATCCATGCTTCCTTCACGCCCCCCAGCCCCACCTAAAGCAGCAGCTCAAACACCGCCCATCTTGGAGCCTGATGTAAATTTCCAGACTTTTCGCGAATGGCGGCGGCGGTGGGCTGATTATGCTACAATGGTGGATCTCCAGAGTTTGTCACAGCCTAAACAACTCATCCAGCTGCGTATGTGCCTGTCCTTGGAAGTTCAGCGTGTCTTAGAACATACGTTGCAGGTACCCCCAACCTCTTCGCTGCCTGTAGAGGAGGTACTGGACGTTCTACAACGGCACATCAAAGGACAGCAGAATGAAGCTCTGCGCAGGAGGGAATTGTTTAGCTGCAGACAGATGGAGGGTGAGTCTTTTGACGCCTTTATGTACGCCTTAAGAGAGCCGAAGAGGTAGATATGTTTAGCCAACTGACCAGCAGTAGCGAGAGACCCAGAAGAAGTAGGTGATCCTGATGGGTGTTAAGGACTCCAGGACCCTGTCCAACGCCTCACCTCCCTCAGATCTCCTCTTCTCTTCAGATGTTGACGAGATGTTGCTCCTATGAGGCTGCCAGGTGTGCCACCTCTGCCATCCGAGCTCCCCCTACAGCTGTACGCGCTGTGTCCCGGCACAAGAAGGACAAGAAGTCTGCTCCTACGCCTTCGCCCACCACGTCCACGCCCGGTTCATTTTGTAACAACTGTGGTAAGCAGCACGGAACACAGGTGTGTCCAGCTGCTCAGTCTACCTGCAACAGTTGTGACCGTATGGGCCACTGGTCGCTCACAGTGCGGTGCCCAGCTAAGTACGTACAGTGCAATGTGTGCGGTCGTCTGGGCCACTATGACAAGTGTTGCCCTACCCACGAACCCAAGGGACAGCGTCGGCGAAAGCTTCGGCGCCCTTCTACCAGTGAGGGCCGCCCACAGTCGCCAAATCAGAGGCACAACGACCCTGGACAAAGCCCGACCCATTTTAGGAGGGTGTACTCCTCGCATCCCAGGACCAAAGTCCCCCAGTACATCAGCGTCATCGTGACCTACGGCGGTGTGTCATCCCGCCTTCAGATGTTGCCCGACACCGGCGCTGATGCTACAGTCATCGGTCCCCAGCATTTGCGATGCTTGGGGCTCTCTCCAGGCGATCTAGGACCGCCTCCCGAGGACCTCCGCTTTATGGCAGATGGTTCACAGATGGCCCCAGCCCTGGGTTCACTTTATGCACATGTCACCTTTGGCAACAGGTCGTGTCAGGCCTGGATTGACGTGCATAATGGTGTCCCGACTCCCTTGCTGTCCTACAGACATTGTCAAGGGTTGGCCATCATCTCCCAGGACTTCCCAACACCGATTCTCGAGGTAAATTACGCCAACAGGGTGCACCAAGGGAGCAGCAACTACCCTGCTGCCGCCCTACCCCTACCTCTGGCCAGTGACACCTCTCCTTCGGTAGTTGTCCCTGCTGCATCACGTCCCCACGCCTTGGCTCGCCTTCACGACAGTCACCGTGGAGCTGAGGCCACCAAACGACGTGCACGACAGACTGTGTTCCGGCCTGGCATCGACCCCGACATCTCCAATGCTGTCCAGGTGTGTAAGCCCCGCCACGTATTACAACCCAGCCAGCAGCAGGAACCCTTTATGAGTGACGACAACCCCACCCGCCCCTTTGAGTCTGTGTCGGCCGACTTTTTCTGTGTCAGGAAAGTCCTTCCTTGTTATCGCCGACCGTCTCTCTGGTTGGCCGGTTGTCATCAAGTGCGGTAATGACACGACGTCTGCCGCCACCATCAGCAAGTTCCGCCACTACTTCCGTGACGTGGGCGTTCCTGTGCGCCTGCGAACCGACGGAGGGCCTCAGTTCACGCCGGACTTTGCTGCGCTCTCACCGATGGGGAGTCCGGCATGTGTTGTCATCGCCCCACATCGCAGTTCATCGCACACGCTGAGGCTGTTGTCAAATCCTGAAGCACTATCCTGGCAGGGGTTCTCTAAACATGACTGCGAGGCCTTTTTGACTGGCCTTGAACTCCAAGAACACACCTAACTACACTGGACGCCCCTGCCCAGGTTTTGTATGGATGCCCCTCACGGTAGTGCCCTGCTCACCCTCAATCCTTCTCCAAGGAGTGGCAGGCCAAGACAGAGGATTGTGATCGCCGAGCCGCCGAACGTCTTCAGGACGTCGTCGCCCGCTACAACGACCACGCCTGTTCTCTCCCCAGGTTGAGTGTCGGCACCCAAGTCCGTGTTCAGGACCCGACCTCCCTACGTTGGGACAAAGTAGGCGTAGTCATGGGTCTCGGCAGGTCACGGGACTACCAGGTGCGGTTACCCAGTGGTCGTGTGTGGTGGAGGAACCGCCGTTTTCTCCGCCCCGTAACAATGCCTTCTGCTGGCCCTGCCACCAGTGTTGAGTCCCATACCCTTCCCAGTGATGAAGTCCCTCGACGCTCAGAACGATCCAGACATATATCCATTTAAGACTTCATGAGCTGCATAGGGGAGGAGGTGGCGTATGTTATGGATGCTGATTATGTATTATGTATGTATATTATGTGCGTGTCTATTTATATTTATTCAGTTTAAAGGCTGGGCAGCGTGGTGGGCAATGTTGTCAACACATCCCACACGCTAATTATCAGCCTGGCGACGTATGGAAGCGTTAATGCATCACATATGTCGCCCAGGAAGCTGACCAGGACCTAGCTAGTGAGCAGTACCCCACCTCTGTGTACATTGGCCTTATCCAGTAAAACCGAACCTACAAAACTATAACAGGTGTTTATGTTCTCTCGTATATAGAACTGTATTACTCCAGAACATCTAACACACCTGATCGAGTACAACAGTCCTATCGATATAAATGCTAAGTCCCCTGATCGAGTGAAACAAAGGACCCTCATCGAGTATAACAAAGTCACCTGATCGATCATAGCAAAGACCCCTGGTCGAGAATAACGAAGTCCCCTGGTTGAGTATAACAAAGTCCCTTGATCGAATATAACAAATTTCCCTGATCGAGTGTAACAAAGGGCCCTGGTCGAGTATAACAAAGCCTCCTGACTGAGTATAACAAAGTCCCTTGATTGAGTATAACATATCCTCTGATCGTGTATAACAAAGTTCCCCGGTCGAGTATAGTAATGTCCCCTAATCGAGTATAACAAAGCCCCCTGATCGAGTATAACAAAGTCCCCTGGTCGAGTAAAACAAAGTCCCCTAATCGAGTATAACAAAGTCCTCTGATCGAGTATAACAAAGTCCCCTGATCGAGTATAAAAAAGTACCCTGATCTTGCATAACAAATTCCCCTGATCGATGACAACAAAGCCCCCTGATCGAGTATAACAAAGCCTTTTGATCGAGTATAATAAAGGCCCCTAGTCGAGTTTAACAAAGTCCCTTGATCGAGTATAACAAAGCCCCCTGATCTAGTAAAACAAAGTCCTCCGATCGAATATAACAAAGTCGCCTTATCGAGCATAACAAGGCCCCTCGTTGAGCATAACAAAGCCCCCCTCATTGAATAATACAAAGTCCCCTGATCAAGTATAACAAAGTCCCCTGATCGAGTATAACAAAGTCCCCTGGTCGAGTATAACAAAGGCTCCTAATGGAGCATAGCAAAGACCCTGATGGAGTATAACAAAGTCCCCTAGTCTTGGAAAACAAAGCCCCCTGATGGAGTCTAACAAAGTCCCCTGATCGAGTATAACAAAGGCCTCTGATCGAGTATAACAAAGTCCCCTGATCGAGCATAACAAAAAACCAGTTTTCGAGTATAACAAAACCACCTGATCGGGTATAACAAAGTCCCCTGGTTAAGTATAACAAAGCCCCCTGATCCAGTATAACAAAGTCCCCAAATCGAGTATAACAAATTCCCTGATCGAGTATAACAAAGGCCCCCGGTTGAGTATAATAAAGCCTCCTGACTGAGTATAACAAAGTCCCCTGATCGAGTATAACACATCCCCTGATCGAGTATAACATATCCCCCGGTCGTGTATAACAAAGTTCCCGGGTCGAGTATAGTAATGTCCCCTTATCGAGTATAACAAAGGCCCCTTATCGAGTATAACAAAGCCCCCCTAATCGAATATTACAAAGTCCCCTGATCCAATGATCGAGTATAACAAAGCCCCCCTAATCGAATATTACAAAGTCCCCTGATCCAATGATCGAGTATAACAAAGTCCCCTGGGCGAGTATAACAAATTCCACTGATCGAGTATAACAAAGTCCCCTGATCGAGTATAACAAAGTCACTCATCGAGTATAACAAAGTCCCCTAATCGAGTATATCAAAGCCCGCAGGTCGAGTATAACAAAGGCCCCTATCTGAGTATAACAAAGTCTCCTGATCGAGTAAAACAAAATCCAATGATCGAGTATTCATTAAGTCCCCTGGTCGAGTATAACAATGCCCTCTCATCGAGTATAACAAAGGTCCCTGTTCGAGTATAACAAAGGCCCCTATTCGAGTATAACAAAGTCTCCTGATCGAGTAAAACAAAGTCCAATGATCGTGTATATAAAAGTCCCCTGGTCGAGTATAATAAAGTCCCCTCATCGAGTATAACAAAGTCCCCTGATCGAGAATATCAATGCCCCCTGGTCGAGTATAATAAAGGCCCCTCATGGAGTATAACAAAGTCTCATGATCGAGAATAACAAAGTCCCCTGCATCGAGTATAACAAAGGCCCTTGATCGAGTATAACAAAGTCCCCTCATCGAGTATAACAAAAGCCCCTGATATAGTATAACAAAGGCCCCTGATCGAGTAAACAAAGGCCACTGATCGAGTATAACAAAGTACCCTCATCGAGTATAACAAAGTCCCATGGTCGAGTATAATAAAGTCACCTGATCGAGTATAACAAAGGCCACCTGTTGAGTCTAGCAAAGCCTCCTGATTGAGTATAACAAAGTCCCCTGATCGTGTATAACAAGGTTCCCTGGTCGAGTATAGTAATGTCCCCCTGATCCAGAATAACAAAGCCCCCTGATCGAGTATAACAAAATCCCCTGGTCGAGTATAACAAAGTCCCCTGATCGAGTATAACAAAGGCCACTGGTCGAGCATAACAAAAGACCCTGGTCGAGTATAACAAAGTTCCCTGATCGAGTATAACAAAGCCCAATCATCGAGTATAAAAAAGTCCCCTTATCGAGTATAACAAAGTCCCCTGATCGAGTATAACAAAGTCCCTGTCAGAGCATAACAAAGTCCCCTGATCGAAGTATAATAAATTCTTATCGGTATAACAAAGTTCAATCAACGAGTATAACAGCGGACCCTGGTCGAGGCGAACAAGTTCTGATGGAGTATATAACAAAGCTCAATCATCGAGTATAACAAAGTCCCCTGATCGAGTATAACAAGCCCAATCACCGAGTATGAACAGTAAGTCCCCTAGATTTGAGTGGAGAACAATTCCTTTGACTGCGGAAAACAGTTCATGATCGATTATGACAAAGGCCCTTGATCGAGTATTACAAAGGCCCCTGATCGAGTATAACAAAGTCCCCTGATCGAGTATAACAAAGTCCCCTTTTCGATTATAACAAAGTCCCCTGGTCGAGTATAACAAATTCCCCTGTTCAAGTATAACACACTCCCCTGGTTGAGTATAACAAAGTCCCCTGGTCGAGTATAACACAGTCCCCTGGTCGAGTATAACAAAGTCCCCTGATCGCATATAAAAAGTCCCCAAATCAAGTATAACAAAGTTCCCCGGTTGAGTATAACAAAGCCTCTTGATCGAGTATAACAAAGCCCCTGATCGTGTATAACAAAGTTCCCTGGTCGAGTATAGTAATGTCCCCTGATCATGTATAACAAAGTCCCCTGGTTGTGTATCACAAAGTCCCCTGGTTGTGTATCACAAAGCCTCCTGACTGAGTATAACAAAGTCCCCTGATCGAGTATAACACATCCCTGATCGAGTATAACATATCCCCTGATCGTGTATAACAAAGTTCAATGGTCGAGTATAGTAATGTCCCCAGATCGAGTATAACAAATTCCCCTGATCAAGTATAACAAAGTCCAGTGATCGATTATGACAAAGGCCCTTGATCGAGTATAACAAAGGCCCTAGATCGAGTATAACAAAGTCCTCCGATCGAGTAAAACAAAGTCCCCCTTTCGAGTATAACAAAGTCCTCTCATCGAGTATAACAAAGTCCCCTGGTCGTGTATAACAAAGTCCTTTGGTCGAGTATAACAAATTCCCCTGATCGAGTATAACAAAGTCCCCTGGTTCAGTATAACAAAGTCCCCTTATAGATCATAACAAAGGCCCCTGGTCGAGCATAACAAAACCCCCCTGATCGAATAATACAAAGTCCCCTTATCAAGTATAACAAAGTCCCCTGATCGAGTATAACAAAGTCCCCTGGTCGAGTATAACAAAGGCCCATAATGGAGCATAACAAAGTCCCTGATCGAGTATAACAAAGTCCCCTGGTCGAGTATAACAAAGTCCCCTTATCGAGTATAACAAAGTCCCCTGGTCGAGTATAACCAAGGCCCCTAATCGAGTATAACAAAGGCCCCCGGTTGAGTATAACAAAGCCTCCTCATCGAGTATAACAAAGTCCCCTTATCGAGCATAACAAAGGCTCCTGGTCGAGCATACCAAATCCCCCCTGATCGAATAATACCTAGTCCCCTGATCAAGTACAACAAATTCCCCTGATCGAGTATAACAAAGTCCCCTGGTCGAGTATAACAAAGGACCCTAATGGAGCATAACAAAGACCCTGATGGAGTATAACAAAGTCCCCTGATCGAGGAAAACAAAGCCGCCTGATCGAGTATAACAAGGTCCCCTGTTCGAGTATAACAAAGTCCCCTCATCGAGCATAACAAAGACCCCTGGTCGAGTATAACAAAGTCACCTGATCGAGTATAACAAAGTCCCCTGGTTGAGTATAACAAAGCCCCCTCATCGAGTATGACAAAGTCCCCTGATCAAGTATAACAAATTCACCTGATCGAGTATAACAATGGCCCCTCATCAAGTATAACAAAGTTCTCTTATCGAGCATAACAAAGGCACCTGGTCGATTATAACAACGCCCCCCTGATCGAATATTACAAAGTCCCCAAATCAAGTATAACAAAGTTCCCTGGTCGAGTATAACAAAGTCCATTGATTGAGTATAAGAAAAGCCACTGGTCGAGCATAACAAAGCACCCTGGTCGAGTATAACAAAGCCCCCTAATCGAGTATAACAAAGTCGCTTGATCGAGTATATCAAACCCCACTGCTCGAGCATAATAATGGCCCTGATCGAGTATAACAAGGTCTCATGATCGAGTATAACAAATTCCCCTTGTTCGAGTATAACAAAAGCCCCTGATATAGTATAACAAAGGTCCCTGATCGAGTATAACAAAGTCCCCTGATCGAGCATAACAAAGGCCCCTGGTCGAGTGTAACAAAGACCACTCATCGAGAATATCAAAGTCCCCTGATCGAGTATAACAAAGGCCCATAATCGAGTCTAACAAAGTCCCCTAATCGAGTATAGCAAAGGCCCTTGGTCGAGTATAACAAATGCCCCTCATCGAGTATAACAAAGTCCCCTAATCGAATATAACAAAGTCCCCTGATCGAGTATAACAAACGCCACTGGTCGAGCATAACAAAGGACGCTGGTCGAGCATAACAAAGTCCCCTAATCGAGTATAACAAAGTCCACTCATCGAGAATAACAAAGTCGCCTGATCGAGTATATCAAAGCCCCCTGATCGAGTATAACATAGTCACCTGGTCGAGTATAACAAAGTCCCCTGATCGAATATAACAAAGGCCCCTGATCGAGTATAACAAAGTCCCCTTATCGAGCATAACAAAGGCCCCTGGTCGAGTATAACAAAGCCCCCTGGTCGAGTATAACAAAGGCCCCTGATGGAGTATAACAAAGACCCTAATGAAGTATAACAAAGGCACCCGGTTGAGTATAACAAAGCATCCTGATCGAGTACAGCAAAGTCCCCTAATCGAGTATAACACATCCCCTGATCGAGTAAAACATATTCCCTGATCGTGTATAACAAAGTTCCCTGGTCGAGTATAGTAATGTCCCCTGATCGAGTATAACAAATTCCCCTGATCGAGTATAACAAAGTCCCCTGGTCGAGTATAACAAGTTCCCCTGATCAAGTATAACAAAGTCCCCTGGTTGAGTATAACAAAGGCCCTTGATCGAGTATAACAAAGTCCCCTGGTCTAGTATAACAAATTCCCCCTATCGAGTATAACAAAGTCCCCTGGTCGAGTATAACAAATTCCCCTGATCAAGTATAACAAAGTCCCCTGATCGATTATGACAAAGGCCCTTGATCAAGTATAACAAAGGCCCCTGATCGAGTATAACAAAGTCTTTGGTCGAGTATAACAAATTCCCCTGATCTAGTATAACAAAGTCCTGTGATCGAGCATAACAAAGGACCCTGGTCGAGTATAACAAAGCCCCCTAATCGAGTATAGCAAAGTCCCCTCATCTAGTATTAAATCCCCTGATCGAGTATAGCAAAGGCCCTTGATCGAAAATAACAAATGCCCCTCATCGAGTATAACAAAGTCCCCTAATCGAATATTACAATGCCCCCTGATCGACTATAACAAAGGCCACTGGTCGATCATAACAAAGGACCCTGGTCGAGTATAACAAAGTCCCCTGATCGAGTATAACAAAGCCCTCTCATCCAGTATAAAAAAGTCCCCAAATCGAGTATAACAAAGTCGCCTGGTCAAATATAATAAAGGCCCCTGATCGAGTATAGCAAAGTCCCCTGATCTAGTATAACAAAGTCCCATGGTCAATTATAACAAAGTCCCTTGATCGAGTATAACAAAGGCCCCTGATCGAGTATAACAAAGGCCCCCTGTTGAGTATAACAAAGCCTCTTGATCGAGTATAACAAAGTCCCCTGATCGTGTATAACACATCCCCTGATCGAGTATAACATATCACCTGATCGTGTATAACAAAGTTCCCTGGTCTAGTATAGTAATGTCCCCTGATCGAGTATAATAAAGTCCCCTCATCGAGTAAATCAAAGTCCCCTTGTCGAGTATAACAAAGTCCCCTGATCGCGGATAACAAAGTCCCATGGTCGAGTATAACAAATTCCCCTGATCATTTATAGCAAAGTCGACTATAACAAATATCCCTGATCGAGTATAACAAAGTCCCCTGGTTGAGTATAACAAAGGCCCATGATTGAGTTTAAAAAGGCACCTCATCGAGTATAACAAAGACCCCTCATCGAGTATAACAAATGCCCCTAATCAAGTATAACAAAGTCCCCTGATCGAGTATAACAAAGTTCCCTGGTCGAGTATAACAAAGTCCACTGGTCGACTCTAACAAATATCCCTGATCGAGTATAACCAAGGCCCCTGATCGAGAATAACAAAGTCCCCTTATCGAGCATAAC
>NW_024757494.1:0-19009 GCF_018991925.1 Homarus americanus | reverse complement strand
TCAGTGTATTTGGACCAGTTCGTATTGCTCTTTCCGGGAAAGTAGATATTTCCCATTTTTATGATACAAATTTCCGCTTTCTATGATAATCTATTTTCGGAAAATTTGGTTATCTAACTCTTTCGGAAAGTACATATTTCCCATTTTTGTGATACAAATTTCCCGTTTTCTATGATAATCTACTTCCTTAAAATTAGGTGTTTTCCCCCAAAATTTGAAAATCTATTCCCCGAAAATCGATAATCTACTTTTCGAAAAGTAGAAAATCAATACTTTTCAGAAGTGATATCACCGGAAAGTAGATATTTCCCATTTTTATGATACCATTCCGTTTTCTATGATAATCTATTTTCGGCAAATTTGGTAATCCTAACTCTAACTTTCGGAAAGTAGATATTTCCCCATTTTTTATGTTCGATTTCCGTTTTCTATGATAATCTATTTTCGGCAAATTTGATTTATCTAACCCAACTTTCGGAAGTCGATATTTCCCATTTTTTTATGATACAAATTTCGTTTTCATGATAAATCTATTTTTTCAGGAGGGTTGAACATCTAAACTTTCGGAAGTAGATATTTCCCATTTTTTATGATACAAATTTCCCGTTTTTTATGATAATCTATTTTCGGCAAATTTGGTTATCTAACCAACTTTCCCGGAAAGTCGATATTTCCCATTTTTTATGATACAAATTTCCCGTTTTCTATGATAATCTATTTTCGGCAAATTTGGTAATCTAACCAACTTTCCCGGAAAGTAGATATTTCCCATTTTTATGATACAAATTTCCCGTTTTCTATGATAATCTATTTCCGGCAAATTTGGTTATCTAACCAACTTTCCCGGAAAGTAGATATTTCCCATTTTTATGATACAAATTTCCCGTTTCTGTGATATTATTTTCAGCAAATTTGGTAATCTAACCAACTTTCGGAAGAGTAGATATTTTATTTTTTATGATACCATTTCCGTTTTCTATGATAATCATTTTCGGCAAATTTGGTTATCTAATAACTTTCCCGGAAAGTCGATATTTCCCATTTTTACGATACAAATTTCCCGTTTTCTATGATAATCTATTTTTCGGAAAGTTGATTTATCTAAACTTTCCGTGAGAGTAGATATTTCCCATTTTTTATGATACAAATTTCCCGTTTTCTATGATAATCTATTTTCGGGAAGTTGGTTATCTAACCAACTTTCCCGGAAAGTAGATATTTCCCATTTTTTTATGATACAAATTTCCCGTTTTCTATGATAATCTATTTTCGGGAAAGTTGGTTATCTAACCAACTTTCCCGGAAAGTAGATATTTCCCATTTTTTATGATACAAATTTCCCGTTTTTTATGATAATCTATTTTCGGCAAATTTGGTTATATAACCAACTTTCCCGGAAAGTCGATATTTCCCATTTTTTATGATACAAATTTCCCGTTTTCTATGATAATCTATTTTCGGCAAATTTGGTAATCTAACTAACTTTCACGGAAAGTAGATATTTCCCATTTTTTATGATACAAATTTCCCGTTTTTTATGATAATCTATTTTCGGCAAATTTGGTTATCTAACCAACTTTCCCGGAAAGTAGATATTTCCCATTTTTTATGATACAAATTTCCCGTTTTCTATGATAATCTATTTTCAGGAAAGTTGTTTATCTAACCAACTTTCGCGGAAAGTAGATATTTCCCATTTTTTATGATACAAATTTCCCGTTTTCTATGATAATCTATTTTCGGCAAATTTGGTTATCTAACCAACTTTCCCGGAAAGTAGATATTTCCCATTTTTTATGATACAAATTTCCCGTTTTCTATGATAATCTATTTTCGGAAAATTTGGTTATCTAACCAACTTTCCCGGAAAGTAGATATTTCCCATTTTTTGTGATACAAATTTCCCGTTTTCTATGATAATCTACTTCGCAAAATTAGGTAATATTTCCCCCAAAATTTGAAAATCTATTCCCCCGAAAATCGATAATCTACTTTCCCGAAAAGTAGAAAATCTATTTACTTTTCGGGAAAGTAGATAACCAACTTTCCCGGAAAGTAGATATTTCCCATTTTTATGATACAAATTTCCCGTTTTCTATGATAATCTATTTTCGGGAAAGTTGTTTATCTAACCAACTTTCGCGGAAAGTAGATATTTCCCATTTTTTATGATACAAATTTCCCGTTTTCTATGATAATCTATTTTCGGCAAATTTGGTTATCTAACCAACTTTCCCGGAAAGTAGATATTTCCCATTTTTTATGATACAAATTTCCCGTTTTCTATGATAATCTATTTTCGGAAAATTTGGTTATCTAACCAACTTTCCCGGAAAGTAGATATTTCCCATTTTTTGTGATACAAATTTCCCGTTTTCTATGATAATCTATTTTCGGCAAATTTGGTTATCTAACCAACTTTCGGAAAGTAGATATTTCCCATTTTTATGATACAAATTTCCCGTTTTCTATGATAATCTATTTTCCGGGAAAGTTGTTTATCTAACCAACTTTCGCGGAAAGTAGATATTTCCCATTTTTATGATACAAATTTCCGTTTTCTATGATAATCTATTTTCGGAATTTGGTTATCTAATAACTTTCGGAAAGTAGATATTTCCCATTTTTATGATACAAATTTCCGTTTTCTGATGTCTATTTTCGGAAAATGGTTATCTACTCAACTTTCCCGGAAAGTACATATTTCCCATTTTTGTGATACAAATTTCCGTTTTCTATGATAATCTACTCATAAAAATAAGGTAATATTTCCCCAAAATTCAATCTATTCTCCCGAAAAATCGATAATCTACTTTCCCGAAAAGTGAAAATCTATTACTTTTCGAGAATGAATAACCAACTTTCCCGGAAAGTAGATATTTCCATTTTTTATGATACAAATTTCCGTTTTCTATGATAATCTATTTTCCGGGAAAGTTGTTTATCTAACCAACTTTCGCTGGAAAGTAGATATTTCCCATTTTTTATGATACAAATTTCCCGTTTTCTATGATAATCTATTTCCTTAAATTTGGTTATCTATCCAACTTTCCGGAAAGTAGATATTTCCCTTTTATGATACAAATTTCCTTTTCTATGATAATCTATTTTCCGGAAGTTGTTTATCTAACCAACTTTCGCGGAAAGTAGATATTTCCCATTTTTATGATACAAATTTCCTTTTCTATGATAATCTATTTTCGGCAAATTTGGTTTATCCTTAACTTTCCCGGAAAGTAGATATTTCCTATTTTATGATACAAATTTCCCGTTTTCTATGATAATCTATTTTCGGGAAGTTGTTTATCTAACTAACTTTCGCGGAAAGTAGATATTTCCCATTTTGTATGATACAAATTTCCGTTTTTCTATGATAATCTATTTTCGGCAAATTTGGTTATCTAACCAACTTTCCGGAAAGTAGATATTTCCCATTTTTATGATACAAATTTCCGTTTTCTATGATAATCTATTTTCGGAAGAATTTGGTTATCTAACTCAACTTTCCCGGAAAGTAGATATTTCCCATTTTTTGTGATACAAATTTCCGTTTTCTATGATAATCTACTTCGAAAATTAGGTAATATTTCCCCAAAATTCGAAAATCTATTCCCCAATCGATAATCTCTTCCATAGTGAAAATCTATCTACTTTTCGGAAAGTGAATAACCAACTTTCCGGAAAGTAGATATTTCCCATTTTTATGATACAAATTTCCCGTTTTCTTATGATAATCTATTTTCGGGAAAGTTGTTTATCTACTCAACTTTCGCGGAAAGTAGATATTTCCCATTTTTATGATACAAATTTCCCGTTTTTCTATGATAATCTATTTTCGGGAAAGTTGTTTATCTAACTCAACTTTCGCGGAAAGTAGATATTTCCCATTTTATGATACAAATTTCCCGTTTTCTATGATAATCTATTTTCGGAAAATTTGGTTATCTGCTTTAACTTTCCGAAAGTAGATATTTCCCATTTTTTATGATACAAATTTCCCTTTTTCAATTAATCTATTTTCGGAAAATTTGGTTATCTAACCAACTTTCCGGAAAGTAGATATTCCCATTTTTGTGATACAAATTTCGTTTTCTATGATAATCTACTTCGCAAAATAAGGTAATATTTCCAAAATTCGAAATCTATTCCCTAAAAATCGATAATCTACTTTCCCGAAAAGTAGAAAATCTATTTACTTTTCAGAGTAGATAACCAACTTTCGGAAAGTAGATATTTCCCATTTTTTATGATACAAATTTCCCGTTTTCTATGATAATCTATTTTCGGCAAATTTGGTTTATCTAACAACTTTCCCGGAAAGTAGATATTTCCCATTTTTTATGATACAAATTTCCCGTTTTCTATGATAATCTATTTTCCGGGAAAGTTGTTTATCTAACCAACTTTCGCGGAAAGTAGATATTTCCCATTTTTTATGATACAAATTTCCCGTTTTCTATGATAATCTATTTTCGGCAAATTGGTTTATCTAAACAACTTTCCGAAGTAGATATTTCCCATTTTTATGATACAAATTTCCCGTTTTCTATGATAATCTATTTTCGGAAAATTTGGTTTATCTATAACTTTCCGGAAAGTAGATATTTCCCATTTTTGTTGATACAAATTTCCCGTTTTCTATGATAATCTACTTCGCAAAAAGGTAATATTCCCCAAAATTCAATCTATTCCAATCGATAATCTCTTTCCCGAAAAGTGAAAATCTATTTACTTTTTCGGGAAAGTGGATAACCAACTTTCCCGAAGTAGATATTCCCATTTTTTATGATACAAATTTCCGTTTTCTATGATAATCTATTTTCAGAAGTTGTTTATCTAACAACTTTCGCGGAAAGTAGATATTTCCCATTTTTTATGATACAAATTTCCCGTTTCTATGATAATCTATTTTCGGCAAATTTGGTTATCTAACTTCAACTTTCCCGGAAAGTAGATATTTCCCATTTTTTATGATACAAATTTCCCGTTTTCTGTGATAATCTATTTTCGGGAAAGTTGTTTATCTAACCAACTTTCGCGGAAAGTAGATATTCCCATTTTTTATGATACAAATTTCCCGTTTTTCTATGATAATCTATTTTCGGCAAATTTGGTTATCTAACCAACTTTCCGGAAAGTAGATATTTCCCATTTTTATGATACAAATTTCCGTTTTCTATGATAATCTATTTTCGGGAAAGTTGTTTTATCTAACTCAACTTTCGGGAAAGTAGATATTTCCCATTTTTTATGATACAAATTTCCGTTTCTGTAATCTATTTTCGGGAAATTTGTTTATCAACAACTTTCCGGAAGTAGATATTTCCCATTTTTTGTGATACAAATTTCCAGTTTTCTATGATAATCTACTTCGCAAAATAAGGTAATATTTCCCCCAAAATTCGATAATCTATTTTCGGCAAATTTGGTTATCTAACCAACTTTCCCGGAAAGTAGATATTTCCCATTTTTTATGATACAAATTTCCCGTTTTCTATGATAATCTATTTTCGGGAAAGTTGTTTATCTATCAACTTTCGCGGAAAGTAGATATTTCCCATTTTTATGATTCAAATTTCCCGTTTTCTATGATAATCTATTTTCGGCAAATTTGGTTATCTAACCAACTTTCCCGGAAAGTAGATATTTCCCATTTTTATGATACAAATTTCCGTTTTCTGTGATAATCTATTTTCGGGAAAGTTGTTTATCTAACTCAACTTTCGCGGAAAGTAGATATTTCCCATTTTTATGAAACAAATTTCCCGTTTTCTATGATAATCTATTTTCGGCAAATTTGGTTATCTAACAACTTTCCCGGAAAGTAGATATTTCCCATTTTTTATGATACAAATTTCCGTTTTCTATGATAATCTATTTTCGGGAAAGTTGTTTATCTAACTCAACTTTCGCGGAAAGTAGATATTTCCCATTTTTATGATACAAATTTCCGTTTTCTATGATAATCTATTTTCGGCAAATTTGGTTATCTAACCAACTTTCCCGGAAAGTAGATATTTCCCATTTTTTGATACAAATTTCCCGTTTTTCTATGATAATCTATTTTCCGGGAAAGTTGTTTATCTCTTTCAACTTTCGCGGAAAGTAGATATTTCCCCATTTTTTTTGATACAAATTTCCGTTTTCTATGATAATCTATTTTCGCAAAATTATTATCTTCTTTTTTGTTTGTGTTTTTTTGTATAACCAACTTTCTCCCGGAAAGTAGATATTTCCCATTTTTTATGATACAAATTTCCGTTTCTATGATAATCTATTTTCGGGAAAGTTGTTTATCTAACCAACTTTCGCGGAAAGTAGATATTTCCCCATTTTTATGATACAAATTTCGCTTTCTATGATAATCTATTTTCGGAAAATTTGGTTTATCTAACATAACTTTCCCGGAAAGTAGATATTTCCCATTTTTTATGATACAAATTTCGTTTTCTATGATAATCTATTTTCGGGAAATTTGTTTATCTAACAACTTTCCCGGAAAGTAGATATTCCATTTTTATGATACAAATTTCCCGTTTTCTATGATAATCTATTTTCCGGCAAATTTGGTTATCTAACTCCAACTTTCGAAGTAGATATTTTCCATTTTTATGATACAAATTTCCGTTTTCTATGATAATCTATTTTCGGGAAAGTTGTTTATCTTAACTTTCGCGGAAAGTAGATATTTCCCATTTTTATGATACAAATTTCCCGTTTTCTGTGATCTATTTTCGGGAAATTTGGTTTATCTAACCAACTTTCGGAAGGTAGATATTTCCCATTTTTATGATACAAATTTTCCGTTTTCTATGATAATCTATTTTCGGAAAATTTGGTTATCTATTAACTTTCGGAAAGTGAATATTTCCCATTTTTTATGTACAATTTCCGTTTTTCTATGATAATCTATTTTCGGGAGAAGTTGTTTATCTACTAACTTTCATGAGTAGATATTTCCATTTTTTATGATGCAAATTCCGTTTCTATGATAATCTATTTTCGGCAAATTTGGTTATCTAACTAACTTTCCGGAAGTAGATATTTCCCATTTTTATGATACAAATTTCCCGTTTTCTATGATAATCTATTTTCGGCAAATTTGGTTATCTAACAACTTTCCCGGAAAGTAGATATTTCCCATTTTATGATACAAATTTCCGTTTTCTATGATAATCTATTTTGAATGTTGTTTATCTAACCAACTTTCCCGGAAGGTAGATATTTCCCATTTTTTTGATACAAATTTTCGTTTTTCTATGATAATCTACTTCGCAAATTAAGTAATATTTCCTCAAAATTCGAAAATCTATTCCCCGAAAAATCGATAATCTACTTTCCCGAAAAGTAGAAAATCTATCTACTTTTCGGGAAAGTGAATAACCAACTTTCGGAAAGTAGATATTTCCCATTTTTTATGATACAAATTTCCCGTTTTTCTATGATAATCTATTTTCGGGAAAGTTGTTTATCTAACTTCAACTTTCGCGGAAAGTAGATATTTCCCATTTTTTTATGATACAAATTTCCCGTTTTCTATGATAATCTATTTTCGCAAATTTGGTTATCTAACAACTTTTCGTGGAAAGTAGATATTTCCCATTTTTATGATACAAATTTCCGTTTTCTATGATAATCTATTTTTCGGCAAATTTGGTTATCTAATCAACTTTCCGGAAAGTAGATATTTCCCCATTTTTATGATACAAATTTCGCGTTTTTCTATGATAATCTGTTTTCGAAATTTGGTTATCTAACCAACTTTCCGGAAAGTAGATATTTCCCATTTTGTGATACAAATTTCCGTTTTCTATGATAATCTACTTCGCAAAATTAGTAATATTTCCCAAAATTCGAAAATCATTCCCCGAAAAATCGATAATCTACTTTCCAAAGTGAAAATCTATCTACTTTTCGGGGAGAGATAACCAACTTTCCCGGAAAGTGAATTTTCCATTTTTATGATAATTTCGTTTTCTATGATAATCTATTTTTCGGCAAATTTGGTTTATCTTCAACTTTCCCGGAAGTAGATATTTTATTTTTTTTATGATACAAATTTCCGTTTTCTATGATAATCTATTTTCGGGAAAGTTGTTTATCCTTCAACTTTCATGGAAAGTAGATATTTCCCATTTTTATGATACAAATTTCCGTTTTCTATGATAATCTATTTTCCGGCAAATTTGGTTATCTATCTAACTTTCCCGGAAAGTAGATATTTCGCATTTTTTATGATACAAATTTCCGTTTTTCAATGATAATCTATTTTCGGGATTGTTTATCTAACTAACTTTCGCGGAAAGTAGATATTTCCCATTTTTATGATCAAATTTCCGTTTTCTATGATAATCTATTTTCGGCAAATTTGTTTATCAGTAACTTTCCCGGAAAGATATTTCCCATTTTTATGATACAAATTCCGTTTTCTATGATAATCTATTTTCGGGAAAGTTGTTATCTAACTCAACTTTCGCGGAAAGTAGATATTTCCCATTTTTTATGATACAAATTTCCGTTTTCTGTGATAATCTATTTTCGGCAAATTTGGTTATCTATCTTTCCCGGAAAGTAGATATTTCCCATTTTTATGATACAAATTTCCCGTTTTCTGTGATAATCTATTTTCGGGAAGAGTTGTTTATCTATCCAACTTTCGGAAAGTAGATATTTCCCATTTTTTATACAAATTTCCCGTTTTCTATGATAATCTACTTCGCAAAATTAGTAATATTTCCCCCAAAATTCGAAAATCTATTCCCCGAAAAATCGATAATCTACTTTCAGTAGAAATACATCTACTTTCGGGAAAGTAATACTCTAACTTTCCCGGAAAGTAGATATTTCCCATTTTTTATGATACAAATTTCCGTTTTCTATGATAATCTATTTTCGGGAAGTTGTTTTATCTAACTCAACTTTCGCTGAGAAGAGTAGATATTTCCCACTTTTATGATACAAATTTCCCGTTTTCTATGATAATCTATTTTCGGAAAATTTGGTTTATCTATTAACTCAACTTGAAGGTGAATATTTCCCATTTTTATGATACAAATTTCCGTTTTCTATGATAATCTATTTTCGGGAAAGTTGTTTATCTAACCAACTTTCGTGGAAGTAGATATTTCCCATTTTTTATGATACAAATTTCCGTTTTCTGTGATAATCTATTTTCGGCAAATTTGGTTATCTAATAACTTTCCCGGAAAGTAGATATTTCCCATTTTTTATGATACAAATTTCCCGTTTTCTGTGATAATCTATTTTCGGGAAAAGTTGTTTATCTATAACTTTCGCGGAAGTAGATATTTCCCCATTTTTATGATGCAAATTTCGTTTTCTATGATAATCTATTTTCGGCAAATTTGGTTTATCTATCCAACTTTCCCGGAAAGTAGATATTTCCCATTTTATGATACAAATTTCGTTTTTCTATGATAATCTATTTTCGGAAAAATTTGGTTATCTAACATAACTTTCCCGGAAAGTAGATATTTCCCATTTTTTTTATGATACAAATTTCCCGTTTTCTATGATAATCTATTTTCCGGGAAAGTTGTTTATCTATAACTTTCAGAAGTAGATATTTCCCCATTTTTATGATGCAAATTTCCGTTTTTATGATAATATTTTCGGCAAATTTGGTTTATCTAACAACTTTCGGAAAGTAGATATTTCCCATTTTTATGATACAAATTTCCGTTTTCTATGATAATCTATTTTCGGCAAATTTGGTTATCTAACTAACTTTCCCGGAAAGTAGATATTTCCCCATTTTTTATGATACAAATTTCCGTTTTCTATGATAATCTATTTTCGGGAATGTTTTATCTAACTTAACTTTCGGAAAGTAGATATTTCCCATTTTTTTGATACAAAATTTCCCGTTTTCTATGATAATCTACTTAAAATTATTAATATTTCTAAAATTCGAAAATCTATTCCCGAAAATCGATAATCTACTTTCCGGTAGAAAAATCTATCTGCTCGGGAAGTAGTACTTTCCGGAAAGTAGATATTTCCCCATATGATACAAATTTCCCGTTTTCTGTGATAATCTATTTTCGGGAAAGTTGTTTATCTAACTCAACTTTCGCGGAAAGTAGATATTTCCCCATTTTTTATGATACAAATTTCCGTTTTCTATGATAATCTATTTTCGGCAAATTTGGTTTATCTAACCAACTTTCGCGGAAAGTAGATATTTCCCATATGATAAATTTCCCGTTTTCTGATAATCTATTTTCGGGAAATTTGGTTATCTAACCAGCTTTCGGAAAGTAGATATTTCCATTTTTATGATACAAATTTCGCGTTTTCTATGATAATCTATTTTCGGGAAATTTGGTTTATCTAATAACCGGAAAGTAGATATTTCCCATTTTTTGTGATACAAATTTCCCGTTTTTCTATGATAATCTACTTCATAAATTAAGTAATATTTCCCCAAAATTCGAAAATCTATTCCCGAAAAATCGATAATCTACTTTCCCGAAAAGTAGAAAATCTATCTACTTTTTCGGGAAAGTAGATAACAACTTTCCGGAAAGTAGATATTTCCCATTTTATGATACAAATTTCCCGTTTTCTATGATAATCTATTTTCGGCAAATTTGGTTATCTAATAACTTTCGGAAAGTGAATATTTCCCATTTTATGATACAATTTCCGTTTTCTATGATAATCTATTTTTCGGGGAAAAGTTGTTTATCTAACTTCAACTTTCGAAAGAAAGGAATATTTCCATTTTATGATACAAATTTCCGTTTTCTATGATAATCTATTTTAGCAAATTTGATTTATCTATCCAACTTTCGGAAAGTAGATATTTCGCATTTTTATGATACAAATTTCCCGTTTCAATGATAATCTATTTTCGGGAAAGTTGTTTATCTAACTTTCAACTTTCGCGGAAATAGATATTTCCCATTTTTTATGATACCAATTTCCGTTTTCTATGATAATCTATTTTCTGCAAATTTTGGTTTATCAAATAACTTTCGGAAAGTAGATATTTCCCATTTTTATGATACAAATTCCCCATTTTTCTTATGATAATCTATTTTTGGGAAAGGATTTATCTTATCAACTTTCGGAAATTAATATTTCCCTTTTTTTGATACAAATTTCCCGTTTTCTATGATAATCTGCTTCGCAAAATTAGTAATATTTCCCCCAAAATTCGAATCTATTCCCCGAAAATCGATAATCTACTTTCCCGAAAAGTGAAAATCTATCTACTTTTCGGAAAGTGAATAACCAACTTTCCCGGAAAGTAGATGTTTCACTTTTTTATGATACAAATTTCCGTTTTCTGTGATAATCTTTTTCGAGAGTTGTTTATCTAACCAACTTTACGGAAAGTAGATATTTCCCATTTATGATACAAATTTCCGTTTCCTATGATAATCTGTTTTGGCAAATTTGGTTTATCTAACCAACTTTCGCGGAAAGTAGATATTTCCATTTTATGATACAATTCCGTTTTCTATGATAATCTATTTTTCAGGAAATTTGGTTTATCTCTCAACTTTGGGGTTTATGATACAAATTTCCGTTTTCTGATAATCTATTTTCGGAAATTTGGTTATCTATTAACTTTCCCGGAAAGTAGATATTTTCCCATTTTTATGATACAAATTTCGCGTTTTCCATGATAATCTATTTTCGAAAAAATTTGGTTATCTAACAACTTTCCCGGAAAGTGTAGATATTTCCCATTTTTTGTGATACAAATTTCCCGTTTTCTATGATAATCTACTTACTTGAAATTAAGTAATATTTCCCCCAAAATTCGAAAATCTATTCCCCGAAAAATCGATGATCTCTCCAAAAGTGAAAATCTATCTACTTTTCGGAAAGTGAATAACCAACTTTCCCCGGAAAGTGAATGTTCCCATTTTTATGATACAAATTTCCCGTTTTCTATGATAATCTATTTTCGGGAGAAGATTTATCTAATAACTTCTTTGGAAGAAGAATATTTCCCATTTTTATGATACAAATTTCTCCGTTTTCTGGATAATCTATTTTCGGAAAAATTTGTTTTATCTTATTTCCAACTTTCGAAAAATATATTTTTTATGATACAAATTTCTTTCCCGTTTTGTAGAAAAATCTATTTTCTTGCACAAATTTGATTATCTAACCAACTTTCCTAGTGAATGTTTCCATTTTATGATACAAATTTCCCGTTTTTCTATGATAATCTATTTTCGGGAAAGTTGTTTATCCTTAACTTTCGTGGAAAGTAGTTTTTTTTTTTTTTTTATACAAATTTCCGTTTTCTATGATAATCTATTTTCGGCAATTTGGTTATCTATCTTTCGGAAAGTGGATATTTCCATTTTATGATACAAATTTCCGTTTTTATTTTGATATTTTTTTGGAAAGTTGTTTATCTTAACTTTTGAAGTAGATTATTTCCATTTTTTATGATGCAAATTTCCGTTTTCTGTGATAATCTATTTTTTCGGAAGATTGGTTTATCTAACTCAACTTTGCCGGAAAGTAGATATTTCCCGTTTTTTATGTAATTTCCGTTTTCTGTGGTAATCTATTTTCGGGAAAATTTGGTTTATCTAACCAACTTTCGGAAAGTAGATATTCCCATTTTATGATACATTTTGTTTTCTGGTAATCTATTTTCGGAAATTTGTGGTTTATCTATTAACTTTCGGAAAGTGGATATTCCATTTTTATGATACAAATTTCCCGTTTTCTGTGATAATCTATTTTTCGGAAAATTTGGTTTATCTATTTAACTTTCGGGAGGTAGATATTTCCATTTTTGTGTTATAAATTTCCCGTTTTCTTATGATAATCTCGGGAAAGTTATGTAATATTTCCCCGGAAAATATTTTCTTTATGATGGATATTACTTTTCTGATGATAATCTATTTTTCGGAAAGTTAAGACCATTGCTTTCGGAGAGAGTAGATATTTCTCATTTTTTATGATACAAATTTCCATTTTCTATGATAATCTATTTTGGATTGGTGGTTTATCTAATATAACTTTCCTTGGAAAGTAGGTATTTCCATTTTTTGGTACAATTTCCGTTTTCTAGTGATAATCTATTTTCGGGAGTTGGAATTTGGTTTATATAACCAACTTTCCGGAAATGGGTATTCCGGCTTTTTATGATGCAAATTTCCGTTTTCTATGATAATCTATTTTCGGGAAATTTGTTTATCTAATAACTTTCGGGAAAGTGATATTATTTTATTTTTTATGATACAAATTTACCGTTTCTATGATAATTCTATTTTCGGCAAATTTGGTTTATCTTCAACTTTCGAATGAATATTTCCCATTTTTTTATGTACAAATTTGGTTTTTCTATGATAATCATTTTCGGAGATTTGTTTATCTAATATAACTTTGAAATTAGATATTTTATTTTTTGATACAATTTTGTTTTCTATGATAATCTACTTCTATAAAATTGGTAATTTTAAAATTCGAAAATCTATTCCCAAAATCGATAATCTACTTTCGAAAAGTAGAAAATCTATCTACTTTTCAGGAAAATGAATACTCTTTCGGAAAGTAGATATTTCCCATTTTTATGATACAAATTTCCGTTTTCTATGATAATAATCTATTTTCCGGAAGGTTGTTTATCTAACTCAACTTTCTTGGAAAGTAGATATTTCCCATTTTTTATGATACAAATTTCCGTTTTCTATGATAATCTATTTTCGGCAAATTGGTTATCTAACTAACTTTCCGGAAAGTAGATATTTTCCCATTTTTTGATACAGTTCCTATGATAATCATTTAAGTTGTTTATCTATTAACTTTCTGGAATGTAGATATTCCCATTTTCTATGATACAATTTGTTTCTATGATAATCTATTTTCAGGAAATTTGGTTATCTAATAACTTTCGGAAAGTAGATGTTTCCCATTTTATGATGCATTCCGTTTTCTATGATATTATCTATTTTCACCGGAAGTTGTTTATCTAACTTAACTTTCATGTAGATATTTCCCATTTTATACAAATTTCCGTTTTCTGTTGATAATCTATTTTCAGCAAATTTGGTTATCTAACCTAACTTTCGGAAAGTAGATATCATTTTATGGTACAAATTTCCGTTTTCTATGATAATCTATTTTCGGGAAAGTTGTTTATCTAACTCTCAACTTTCGCGGAAAGTAGATATTTCCCCATTTTTTGTAGTA
The DNA here is from genome assembly GCF_018991925.1 of Homarus americanus. Classification (NCBI taxonomy): domain Eukaryota; kingdom Metazoa; phylum Arthropoda; class Malacostraca; order Decapoda; family Nephropidae; genus Homarus; species Homarus americanus. Next base: position 4,819 of record NW_024757494.1, on the reverse strand, counting down.
CAAATTTCCGTTTTCTATGATAATGGTCTATTTTCGGCAAATTTGGTTATCTTAACTTTCGGAAAGTAGATATTTCCATTTTTATGATACAAATTTCCGTTTTCTATGATATTTTCCGGAAAGTTGTTTATCTAACTTCAACTTTCCGGAAGTAGATATTTCCATTTTTTTTGGATACAAATTTTCGCGTTTTCTGTGATAATCATTTTCGGAAGGATTTGGTTTATCTATTAACTTTCCCGGAAAGTAGATATTTCCCATTTTTTTTGATACAAATTTCCCGTTTTTCCTTGATAATCTACTCCATAAAATTTGTTTATTTCTAAAATTCAATCTATTCCCCGAAAAAGAATTTACTTTCTGAAAGTGAAAATTCTTTCTACTTTTTCGGGAAGTATATAACCAACTTTCCGGAAAGTAGATGTTTCCCATTTTTTATGATACAAACTTTCACGTTTTCTTGATAATCTATTTTGGAAAGTTATTTTATCCTATAACTTTCTGGAAGTAGATATTTCCATTTTTTGATACTGGTACCTCGTTTTCTGTGATAATCTACTTCATAAAATTTGGTAATATTTCCCCAAAATTCAAAATCCCCCGAAAAATGAATAATCTGCTTTCCGAAAAAGTGAAAAATCTATCTTTTCGGGAAAGTGAATAACCAACTTTCCGGAAAGTAGATATTTTATTTTTATGATACAAATTTCCGTTTTCTATGATAATCTATTTTCGGGAAGAGTTGTTTATCTAACAACTTTCGCGGAAATAGATATTTCCCATTTTTGTGATACAAATTTCCGTTTTCTGTGATAATCTATTCGCAATTTGATTATCTAACCAACTTTCCGGAAAATGTTCCCATTTTTATGATACAAATTTCCCGTTTTCTATGATAATCTATTTTCGGGAGAGTTGTTTATCTAATAACTTTCGCGGAAAGTAGATATTTCCCATTTTTTATGATACAAATTTCCGTTTTCTGTGATAATCTATTTTCAGGAAGTTGTATCTATCCAACTTTCGCGGAAAGTAGATATTTCTTTTATGATCAATTTCGTTTTCTACGATAATATTTTGGAAATTTGTTTATCTATTATCAACTTTCCGGAAAGTAGATATTCCATTTTTTATGATACAAATTTCCGTTTTCTATGATAATCTATTTTCGGAAAGTTGTTTATCTAACCAACTTTCGCGGAAAGTAGATATTTCCCATTGTATACAAATTTCCGTTTTTTATGATAATCTATTTTCGGCAAATTTGGTTTATCTAACCAACTTTCCCGGAAAGTAGATATTTCCCATTTTGTGATACAATTTCCGTTTTCTCGATAATCTATTTTCGGAAATTTGTTTATCTAATCTTTCGCGGAAAGTAGATATTTCCATTTTTATGATACAAATTTCATTTCTATGTAGTCTATTTCGGCAAATTTGGTTGTTCCCGAAAGTAGATGTTTCCATTTTTTATGATACAATTTCCGTTTTTCTATGATAATCTATTTTCGAAGAGTTGTTTTATCTAACCAACTTTCGGAAAGTAGATATTTCCCATTTTTTTGTGATACAAATTTCGTTTTTCTTGATAATCTACTTCATAAAAATTTGGATATTTCCCCAAAATTCGAAAATCTATTCCCCGAAAATCGATAATCTACTTTCCGAAAAGTAGAAATCTATCTACTTTTCGATAAATCTATCTTTCCGGAAAGTAGATGTTTCCCCTTTTTTTATGATACAAATTTCCCGTTTTTCTGATAATCTATTTTCGGGAGTTGTTTATCTAACCAACTTCTTGGAGAATAGATATTTCCATTTTTATGATACAAATTTCCGTTTTCTATGATAATCTATTTTCAGCAAATTTGGTTATCTAACTCAACTTCCCGGAAAGTAGATATTTCCATTTTATGATACAAATTTCCTTTTTCTATGATAATCTATTTTCCGGGAAGGTGTTATCCTAACAACTTTCGCGGAAAGTAGATATTTCCCATTTTTTTGATACAAATTTCCGTTTTCTATGATAATCTATTTTCGTGAATTTGGTTTATCTAATAACTTTCGGAAAGTAGATATTTCCCATTTTTATGATACAAATTTCCATTTTTCTGCATTAATCTATTTTCGGCAAATTTGGTTATCTATAACTTTCCCGGAAAGTGAATTTTTTTTTTGATACAAATTTCCCGTTTTTATGAGAATCTATTTTCGGAAATTTGGTTTATCTAATAACTTTCCGGAAAGTAGATATTTCCCCATTTTTGTGATACAAATTTCCCCGTTTTCTATGATAATCTACTTCGCAAAATTAGGTAATATTTCCTCCAAAATTCGAAAATCTATTCCTCCGAAAATCGATAATTACTTTCAAAGAGAAATCTATCTACTTTTCGGGAAAGTAGATAACCAACTTTCCGAAAGTAGATATTTCCCATTTTATGATACTACAAATTTCCCGTTTTCTATGATAATCTATTTTCCGGCAAGAATTTGGTTTATCTAACATCAACTTTCGTGGAAAGTAGATATTTCCCATTTTTATGATACAAATTTCCCGTTTTCTGTGATAATCTATTTTCGGCAAATTTGGTTATAAACATAACTTTCGCGGAATATTTCCCATTTTTTATGATACAAATTTCGTTTTCTATGATAATCTATTTTCGGGAAAGTTGTTTATCTATTCTTTTAGCGGAAAGTAGATATTTCCCATTTTTATGATACAAATTTCCCGTTTTCTATGATAATCTATTTCGGCAAAATTAGTTATCTAACCTTTCGGAAAGTAGATATTCCATTTTTATGATACAAATTTCCCGTTTTCTACTGTGATAATCCATTTTGGAAAATTTGGTTATCTAACATAACTTTCCGGAAAGTAGATATTTCCCATTTTTGTGATACAAATTTTCCGTTTCTATGATAATCTACTTCGCAAATTTGGTAATATTTTCTCCAAAGGAATTTAATCTATTCCCACGAAAATCGATAATCTACTTTCCGAAAGTAGAAAATCTATCTACTTTTCGGAAAGTAGATAACCAACTTTCGGAAAGTAGATATTTCCACATATTAAATTTCCGTTTTCTATATTAATCTATTTCGGGAAAGTTGTTTATCTAACCAACTTTCGCGGAAAGTAGATATTTCCATTTTTTATAATACAAATTTCCGTTTTCTATGATAATCTATTTTCGGCAAATTTGGTTTATCTAACCAACTTTCGGAAAGTAGATATTTCCCATTTTTTTGATACAAATTTCCGTTTCATGATAATCTATTTTCGAGAAAGTTGTTTATCTAACCAACTTTCGCGGAATGTAGATATTCCCATTTTCTATGATACAAATTTCGTTTTCTATGATAATCTATTTTCGGCAAATTTGGTTATCTAGCTATAACTTTCCGGAAAGTAGATATTTCATTTTTATGATACAAATTTCCCGTTTCTATGATAATCTATTTTCCGGAAAGTTGTTTATCTAACAACTTTCGGAAAGTAGATATTTCCCATTTTTATGATACAAATTTCCCGTTTTCTATGATAATCTATTTTCGGCAAATTTGGTTATCTATCCAACTTTCGCGTGGAAAATAGATATTTCCCATTTTTATGATACAAATTTCCGTTTTCTATGATAATCTATTTTCGGAAGAATTTGGTTATCTAATAAACTTCCCCGGAAAGTAGATATTTCCATTTTTATGATACAAATTTCCGTTTTCTATGATAATCTATTTTCGGGAAAGTTGTTTATCTAACTCAACTTTCGCGGAAGGTAGATATCATTTTTATACAAATTTCCGTTTTCTATGATAATCTATTTTCGGCAAATTTGGTTATCTAACTCAACTTTCGGAAAGTAGAATATTTCCATTTTTTATGATACAAATTTCCCGTATTCTATGATAATCTATTTTCGGGAAAGTTGTTTATCTTCAACTTTCGCGGAAAGTAGATATTTCCATTTTTATGATAAATTTCCCGTTTTCTGATAATCTATTTTCGTCAAATTTGGTTATCTAACAACTTTCCGGAAAGTAGATATTTCCCTTTTATGATACAAATTTCCGTTTCTATGATAATCTATTTTCGGAAAATTTGGTTATCTAACAACTTTCTGATATTTCCCATTTTTTTGATACAAATTTCCGTTTTCTATGATAATCTACTTCGCAAATTAGGTAATATTTCCCCCAAATTCAAAATCTATTCCCCAATCAATCTACTTTCCGAAAAGTAGAAAATCTTCTACTTTTTCGGGAAAGTGAACTCTTCAACTTTCCGGAAAGTAGATATTTCCATTTTATGATACAAATTTCCCGTTTTCTATGATAATCTATTTTCAGGAAAGTTGTTTATCTAACCAACTTTTGCGGAAAGTAGATATTTCCCATTTTTATGATACAAATTTCCCGTTTTCTATGATAATCTATTTTTAGCAAATTTGGTTTATCTATTTCCCGGAAAGTAGATATTTCCCATTTTTATGATACAAATTTCCGGTTTTCATGATAATCTATTTTGGAAAGTTGTTTATCTAATTCAACTTTCGCGGAAAGTAGATATTTCCCATTTTTATGATACAAATTTCCGTTTTTCTATGATAATCTATTTTCGGTAAATTTGGTTATCTAACAACTTTCGGAAAGTAGATATTTCTATGATACAAATTTCCCGTTTTCTATGATAATCTATTTTCGGGAAAGTTGTTTATCTAACTCAACTTTCGCGGAAAGTAGATATTTCCCATTTTTGTGATACATTTCCGTTTTCTATGATAATCTATTTTCGGCAAATTTGGTTATCTAA
>NW_024757493.1:0-13636 GCF_018991925.1 Homarus americanus | reverse complement strand
TAGAAGTGTGGCCGTGAAGTGTATATTGTAGGTAGTATAAGAAGAGTTTCCCGAGTGACGAAGCCGACGGGTGGACTGCATTTGATAGAAAAGGCCATTACGAGTTGACCTCCATTGTTGTGTTTTGTCGGTTTCAGATTGAAGCGACGGGGCGAAGTCGCTGTAAGGAGCCGAGAAGATGATGTCCTGTTAAAGTATAGCCGTCGTCCCTGTGACTGGAGCCGAGAAGAAGGCGTCCTGTGAACGTATAGCCGTCGTCCCATTGACTGGGGTGTATGGAGCCGAGAAGATGGTGTCCAGTGAATGTATAGGTGTCTGTGACTGGAGCTGAGAAGATGTCCCATGAACTTCTAGCCGTTGTCCTTGTGACCGGGGTGTATGGTGTCCAGTGAATGTATAGCTGTCGTCTCTGTGACTGGAGCCGAGAAGATGTCCCGTGAACTTGTAGCCGTCGTCCCTGTGACTGGAGCCGAGAAGATGGTGTACAGTGAATGTATAGCTGTTGTCCCAGAGAAGATGTCCTGTGTTCCAGTGACCGGGGTGTATGGAGCCGAGAGGATGATGTCCTGTGAAGGTATAGGTGTCGTGACTGGAGCCGAGAAGATGTCCTGTGAACCTAATAGCCGTGGTACCAGTGAGGGGAGAAGATGATGTCCTGTGAACGTATAGCCATTGACCGGGGTGTATGGAGCCGAGAAGCTGGTGTCCAGTGAACTTCTAGCCGTTGTCCTGGGTGTATGGAGCCGAGAAGATGATGTTCTGTGAATGCATAGGTGTTGTCCCTATGAAGATGATGTACTGTACTGTATTATATTGCTAAGTGTATAGAATATATGTATTTGAGTTGAATTTTGTGTTTTCTTTATTGCCTGATGTGCATTTTGAGTGACACATAAGGTAGAAGATGACGACGACAAGTGATTAGGCACCAGAAGAAGTGGAGCGACATGAGAAGATGAAGGTAATGTGTGAAGAATTGAGATTAGTTAATGTAATATGATTATATGTAAAGTAAAGTAAAGATGTTGAAACGCATCATTGAGATAATATGATTATATGTAAAGTAAAGTAAAGATGTTGAAACGCATCATTGAGATAATATGATTATATGTAAAGTAAAGTAAAGATGTTGAAATGCATCATTGAGTTTAGTTGATGTAATATGATTATATGTAAAGTAAAGTAAAGATGTTGAAATGCATCATTGAGTTTAGTTGATGTAATATGATTATATGTAAAGTAAAGTAAAGATGTTGAAATGCATTATTGAGATTAGTTGATTATAAGTAAAGTAGTTGAAATGCATCATTGAGATTAGTTAATGTGTTGAATAATTTGACTTGTAATGCTGTTTTTGTTTCTCCCTTTTCTGACAGGTACACGGGAACACATGTGGTGTTGTTTAGAGTGTTTATTGAGCAACAAAGGTGATTTTTCAACTGAGAGAGAGTAGTTATTCCTCATTGGTTGTGAGTTGGTGTTTTGATGTTTGTTTGCAAACAAAAGCTCGGACATTGTCGATCTATCACACGACTAGTCCATAGACACGATATCTGTGTCGAGAGAGCTTTATGACTAAACCTATTGTCAATATGGTTAAAGTCAGTTTGCAAACAAAACATTAAAATACTAACTTAAAACTAATTTGGAATAACTACTTTCTTTCAGTTGAAAAATCACCTTTGTTGCTCAATAAACACTCTAAAATAACTTGCCAGAACCTATCTTAAAAAGATAGCGACTTTGAAAAAAAATCCCGTTTTCTGTTCAACTTAAGAAAATGGGAAACCATCAAAGAAAATGGGAAATTTCTCTGGCTCCAAAACTACCGTTTTCTATGACATCCCGTTTTCTACAACATCATGCTTTGCTTCTCCAAATCCAATATGGCTGTATGTTAACTTAGGAAAAATAAAGACATTGATTATATACTTTCTTTTATTATGCTCAAAATATTTCTATGTCCACATACATGAAAAATATACAGTCCACAAATAATGAAAAAATTTCTAAGTCCACAACACAACAAAAAAATACTAAGTCCACAACACATGAAAAAAATACTAAGTCCACAACACAACAAAAAAATACTAAGTCCACAACACATGAAAAAAATACTAAGTCCACACAACAAAAAAATACTAAGTCCACAACACATGAAAAAAATACTAAGTCCACACAACAAAAAAATACTAAGTCCACACAACAAAAAATTACTAAGTCCACAACACATGAAAAAAAACTAAGTCCACAACATGAAAATTTTTCTATGTCCACAAAGAACGAAAAATTTACTAAGTCCACACAACAAAAAAATACTAAGTCCACAACACATGAAAAAAATACTAAGTCCACACAACAAAAAATTACTAAGTCCACACAACAAAAAAATACTAAGTCCACAACACATGAAAAAAATACTAAGTCCACACAACAAAAAATTACTAAGTCCACACAACAAAAAAATACTAAGTCCACAACACATGAAAATTTTTCTATGTCCACAAAAAACGAAAAATTTACTAAGTCCACACAACCAAAAACATACTTAGTCAACACCACAAAAAATACTAAGTCCACACACCATGAAAAATTTTCTAAGTCCACAAAGGATGAAAAATTTTCTAAGTCCACATGACATGAAAAAAAACTAAGTCCACAACATGAAAATTATTCTATGTCCACAAACAACGAAAAATTTTCTAAGTCCACACAACAACAAAAAATACTAATTCCACACATGAAATTATTATAAGTCCATAAAGGATGGAAAATTTTCTAAGTCCACAACACAGGAAAAAAAACTAAGTCCACACAACAACAAAAAAATACTAAGTCCACAACACATGAAAAAATACTAAGTCCACAAAAAAAAAAATACCAAGTCCACACAACATGAAAAATTTCTAAGTCCACAAAGAACGAAAAATTTGTTAAGTCCACATGACATGAAAAAAACCCAAGTACACACATGAAAATATTCTAAGTCCACAACACAGCAAAAACAACTAAGTCCACACACCATGAAATTTTTCTAAGTCCACAACATGAAAATTTTTCTATGTCCACAAAGAACGAAAAATTTACTAAGTCCACACAACCAAAAACATACTTAGTCAACACCACAAAAAATACTAAGTCCACACACCATGAAAAATTTTCTAAGTCCACAAAGGATGAAAAATTTTCTAAGTCCACAACATGAAAATTATTCTATGTCCACAAACAACGAAAAATTTTCTAAGTCCACAACACAGGAAAAAAAACGAAGTCCACACAACAACAAAAAAATACTAAGTCCACACACCATGAAAATTTTCTAAGTCCACACAACATGAAAATTTTCTAAGTCCATAAAGGATAAAAAAATTTTCCAAGTCCACAAACATAAATTAGTCCAATTCCACAAGAGGAAAAAAAACTAAGTCCACAAACAAAGACAATATTTCAAAGCACAAAATATGAAAAATATACCAAGTCCACACACATTGAAAATTATTACAAGTCCACAGGATAAAATAATACTAACTCCACAACATATGACAATTTTTCTAATTCCACAAACAATGACAATATTTCCAAATACAAAAACAAACAATAAAATAATACAAAGTCCACAAACATCAAAAATATAATAAGTCCACAATCGATGACAATTATTCAAAGTCCACATACATTAAAAGTTATTCTAAGTCCACAAACATTGAAAATTATTACAAGTCCACACAAGTTCAAATAATACTAACTCCACAACATATGAACATTTATCTAAGTCCACAAACAATGAAAATTTTTACAAGTCCACACACGATACAAAATTATTCCCGGTCCACGGACGTAATACATTAATACGGAGCCACAGACGATAAAACATTTTCTATATCCACAAACGATAAAATAATAACAAGTCCACAAACATACCAACTACACATACACAAAGGCTAAAATAATACTAACTCCACAAACATCATAAATTATTCCAAGTCCACATACATTAACAATTATTACAAGTCCACAGAGGATACAAATTATTCTAAGTCCACACAACATGACAAAAATACTCAGTCTACATTGACAATTATTCAAAGTCCACAAACGATAAAATAATAACAAGTCCAAATACATATTAATTATTCAAAGTCCACACAGGATCAATTAATACTAAGTCCACAAAGGATATTCAAAGTCCACAATCATTATACAAAGTCCACATAAATTGAACATTATTCCAAGTACACAAACAATAAATTATTCAAAGTCCACACAACATAACAAAATATTCAAATATCCACAAACATCATTAATTATTCAGTCCACATAAATTGAACATTATTCCAAGTACACAAACAATAAATTATTCAAACTCCACAAAATATTCAAAGTCCACACAAATTGATCATTATTCCAAGTACACAAACAATAAATTATTCAAAGTCCACACAAATTGACAATTATTCAAAATACACAAACAATGAGACATTTTCAAAGGATAACAATTATTCCAATTCCACACAAAATACACAATTATTCAAAGACCACAAACATCATCAATTATTCAAAGTCCACACGGGATAAAAAATTAGTCCGATTCCACCGGCGTAATACGTTATTCCGAGTTCGCGTGGGTCGATAATTATTGCCGGTCCTCGGACCCGACGCATAAATTTCCCGGTCCACAAAAGGCAAAACAAATTCAAAGTCGACAAACATTATCAATTATTCAAAGTCCACAAAGGTTAACAATTTCAAGTCCACAAACAACTACAGGTTGTAACTCTCTAGTCCGGCATTCTGTGCTCCGCAAACTCCCGTGGTCCAAAACAATTTTACTTTCTCCAACAGGTACATAGGCAGTTTTTTTTTTTTTCTTGAAATTATCATTATTATAGCAGGAGTATTAAATTGTGGGTCAGTGACTTATGCCCAGGTGGGCTAATCCCCAAAAAAAAAAAAACCCCAGGAAATTAAGGTTTGTTTACATCCAGCACTTCAGCTGCTCTCTCTCTCTCTTTGTCTATAGAGTACAACATTTAACCCTTCAGCAATAAATAAGTGTTGCTTTCATATTCTTATGTACAGTAATGACGATATCTTTTCACATGTGCGCACTCACTTTTTTTATGGTTAACTACTTATATTGTTCCATTTTTTAACATTACACGTACTTCAAACGAGCATATTAATTTTTTTACATTAATTTTACTGCAGCTAAAATCAGGGTCTTATTTTCTTCAGTTTTATATGTACAACCAATCGGTCACCGGTTTTGTGAGCTTTAACGTAAACGATGCCGGCAGCCGTCTCGTCTCGTCTCCTCTGATATTCCACGTATTAATAATAAATTCTAGTGTTAATTTTGCACACACAAACATTAATTCAATAAAAACAAATTCACAAACATCAATTACAATATATATGAACAGTAAATAAGTGTTGCTTTCGTATTCTTACGTAAAGTAATGACGATATCTTTTCGCATGCCCACTTACGCGCGCGATCTCTTTTTTTTCTTTACCGTTATCGTTAGCTACTTCTATTGTTCCATTTATTAACATTACTTAAAACAACCATAGTCATTTGACTACAGCTACAGCCAAGGTCTTATTTTCTTCTCTTTTATATGTAGAACCAGTCAGTCACCGGTTTTGTAATCGACGAAAACAATGCCGTGTGTTTTAATATTCTACGTATTATTAATGAATTGTATTGCTCATTTTGCACACAAACAGTAATTCAATAAAAAAGACATTCAATAATGAATCTTTTCTACACGAGAGAAATGACGCTCTTTACGCGATTGTGCCAGTCGTCTGCACGTTGGCGGGCCGTTCAAACCCGTCGAAATTCCACTTTCCGCCGTCAAAATTTCTATTTATTTATTTTTGGCTCTGTTCCAATAAAATACGTTAAGAATTAAAAACTCTCCAAATTTCACGAGCTACTATACGACATTTAACCCTTCAATATGTCTTCAAAGAGGCCGTGATGCAGAGAAAGTGGTGCTAGTGCTTCCAAGCATAAGCACAAGTCACTATCTATCCAGGAAAAGGGTCAATTTCCATGGTCCGGTCCCGAGGTTGCCCGACTAGAGGTACGACATTTCGGTCCACAAACATGAAAAATATACAAAATATCTCACTTATTCAAAGTCCACATACATGCAACACATTTTCCAAATCCACAAACCAAAATAATTTCAAACTGCACAAATGACTATACTATAATCAAACAACAACAACAAGTCAAAACATTTTTCAAACTACAAATAACTTCAATCAATTACAAACAAACATATACAAGTCTACAAATATTCGAAGACGACCGATCCGCGGACGATTGACTTTCGTCGACGACGCCACATTTTTTACGACTCCGCGAACGAATCTACGACGACAAAAAATAACTCCGCGACTCCGGCCGTTCCGGTCGATTCCGACGACGCCAAACTCCCGACAAAATATTCCCGGTGCGCAATTGACACCCTTCAAATTAAAACCAATAACTATTCCACAATCAACAATTTCACAAGTCCACAACATTAACTTACACTCTTCAACTATTTCCCGATATATAACTGCCCAAACCCGACGCGACCGCGTATTCAAACTACAGACGGTACGTGCATTCTCGTCCTCGATGACAGTTACTTTCCAAATCTAAATAGAACTCCTCCTCTTCTTAACAACAACATTTAGTCAAATATCAACACAATATATCTAATTCACACTCACAACATATATATAACAACAAATAAATACAATCCAACATACACACAGCAGCAGTAATACAACCACAAATTCAATTGGTAACAACAAACATATACAGGAACACAAAAACAACCAACAAATGGGAGTAACAACAGGATCAAGAGCAATGGGAGGGTGAGAAACAACAAGGGAATCACAATCAAACAGAGGAGGAGAAGGAACAGACGCAGAACAAGCCAAAGAATAAACGAGGAAGACATATGGCGAAGAGGAGGAGTAAAAGAAGGAAACAGGAAGAAGAAGAGGACGGACAGAAGCAGGTAGGGGGGAGAAAAACGAAGGGAGTTGCAATGAAACGGAGGGAAAAGAAGCCGCACGACAAACACGTCAAAAAAGGAGGAGGAGGACGGGGAGGCAGAGGGAAAAGACAAAAAAGGGAGGGCTTACAAATTAAACATTGTGCTCGTATTCCTTCCCCTACTCGTCCAACAAATTTTATTATTATACAAACGCCTTCACAATAAACACCTTAACACGAGTGGAGCAACACGGAGTACGGGTGAACGAGTATAAATTCATCCCACAAATATATTACTGCTGCATTACGTATTTCCTTACCGGTAGATGTCGCGGTCTCAAAATAGGTACCCACGCGCACTCCACGACTGCCCGCTCTCAAACGCACTGCCACAATTACGTAAAACTAATACACCTGTCGAACCTTCCCGCCATTTCAAACACGCGACTCTTACTTAAATCTACTTCCAAATCATTCTTTACGCATCTCGCGGGTATACTTTCGTTTGTGCGCCGCCTCGTCTCCGTCCGTTCTCCGTCGGTCCTCTTTCCCGTCCCGTAAACGGACCCCGATCGACCGTCGTCCGTATCCGCACGCGCCCGCCGCTTTACGTACGACCCTTTCCTAAACCGCCATTTACTAAATTCGTCGTCGTCCGTCCCACGTCGAAAGGTTATTGCGATCGTCGCTTCCGCCAATTCCTCTACCGCGCGACTTCTTTACAATCCCCGTCGCATCCGTTTCTCACAATTACGCCGACTCGGCACTGACGAGTCAATTCCTTTAATACCCTACAAAATATATCATTCGTTGTCCCCCCACCACCATCCTTATCACCTTTTACTTTATATCTTCACTAATATATAACTACTCTCTCTGTCCTAAAAAACCCACCAAATAGTCATCATTTCTCCATTCTTATCGGTTACCACAACAACACCATCTATGTCGGTCCGATCTCCCCCGTTCTTTTACTTTCAAAAGGCGCACTTCCCCGCCGCCGCCGCCGCGTTCTCTCGTATTTATGCTGCCGTTATTTACGGATGCGTCCCGCCACAAATGACGTGCGCGCCGCATTCCGTGACGTTCTACGATCGTAATCATCTCCCCAAATTAGTGCAAACACCTAGTGATCACAGGCAACATCTTCAATAAATTCATTCTCGACATGTATCGACTTCCTCCGTCTTCGCAGAGTCGGTCTCTAAAAACAATACTACAAACAACACGTACATTCATTTTACACGTTAAATCGTCTTTAAAACAATCGCGCCGGCCCGACATTGATGCGTGTCTCCTTCTGCGTTGACGAGTGTCTTCCCGCACTCGGGAGTGTGGCGTTCTTCCCGTGTTCCGGAGCATCTTCCTCGCGCGTCGACCGGTGTCTTCGTCCGCAGTCGACGAGCGTCTTCGTCCGCAGTCGACGAGCGTCTTCGTCCTCGGTTCCCGAATGTCTTCGTCCGGACCGCTCTCGTGCGCCGACTGTACGAGCCGTCTCCGACTCGTATCGGCGCGCTCCTCCGCAACTGAAACGGACAAATTACTGTCAAAATATATCGACAATTATCTACTATTACAAATTCTACTAATTCCCAAACAAACTTCATCTAAGTTCATTCTTTCTACAGTATACCTATACACAAACATATCTACACACTATTGCCAACTAAAACACACAGGCATACTCGACTACCCCACAATTACGTCACGCACAAATTACTCCTCCCGCTCGTGCCGTACGCGGGCGCCGACGTCGCGCTCTGCCGTATCTCCGTAAATACCCGCGACCCCGTCGCCTAATACAAAATCAAACTCGACGCTCCTCCACCCGTCGGTACGGTGTGCTCGTCGCCACCTCCCATACTTAACGATTATCAAAAAACATACAATATACCTATACATAACATAATATTAATTGTACATATTCGTACCATTCCCAAGAACTCGAGAAATCTATAAGACGATTGGGAAAGTCCACTCGATCCGGACCGGTGGACCGAATGTACGTCGTGCTCTCGAGGTCGTACCATTTACGTCTGTGAACGTCTAGCGAACGTAACTTCCGCGACGACGGAGATCCGGTACGAGGATAAACGTGTTGGCGGTGAACCAAAAACTATACGGCGAGTTCTGCTATAACGCGTGTTTTGACGACGCGATTTATGAATTGAGGAACGATATTTGTAAAACGCGAACTCGTTTCCTCCGACGCGATTCCACTCGAACGATTGTTATGGCTTCGGTTCACGTTCGACATCGCGTGTTCAATTGAGTTATGTGTTTTGTTTGTGAACAATTGCAGAAATAATGTATGTAATATTTATGTATACAGTATACCTATATATTATAAGTCAATTGTAAAATTTTACATAAAAGAGACAATCAAATTACATAGCGTTTTACACCAGCGCTCTCTTTACATCACACAGTGTTTACGGTTCACGTTCGACTTCGCATATTCAATTGATTTTTGTGTTTTGTTTGTGAAGAATTGCAGAAATAATTTATGTAATATTTATGTATACAGTAAACCACTCACAAGGTCCTACAGTGACAACAAAGGGAAAGTGACCTCGACTGTGACCGTCTGTGCCTATTTTTAGCCGTCCTTGTGGTCGGTAATGCATATCGGTATATTTACTGATCATAATACTTATCTCCTATAAATAATTCATTTGAAATTTATTTTTGGGCAAAGAATATTCGGTAAATGACTGCGTTAATTCTTGAAACTACCCACATTGGTAAATTTAGGACATAAATGATGAACGGAAGTCACGTCACGGATTCGGAGTTTGGTCCTTAACGATCGCCATAAATGTACATTACCGGGTATAATGGTAGCCTCCCTTTTTCCAGAAAAAAGTATATAAATTAAAGAAAATACTTGCAGCATATTTAATATATTACAGTATATTATAAATAAATAAATCAACAAATAAATTCAAATTCCCTTATCATCCTGTGTTATAAACTCGAGTCCCCGAGCGAGTACACAAAAAGAAAACGGACGACCGACACATCCTCGAGTGGATAGAGAACGGACATCTCTACTGGGGGACTCGAACGTTTCTCGTGTTTTGTGGGCGCTGTAGCATAAGATGAATATGTAAATTGTAAAAATTTAAATAAAAGAGAAAAACAAAATAAGTAGCGTTTAAAGTGTACTTTACATTGTGGCTTGGCGCAGGGTTATGCAGTGTTTACAGTTCACGTTCGACATCGCAAGTTCAATTGATTTATGTGTTTTGTTTGTGAAGAATTGCACAAATAATTTATGTAATATTTATGTATACAGTATACCTCTACAGTATATGTATTTTAAATAAGAGAAAAACAAAATACATAGCGTTTTAGACCCGCGCGCTCTGTTTACTCCACACTTTGTTTGAAACACGTGTGAAATTTTTAAGTGTCCTCGGTGATTACTGTTTCTCCAATTTTGTGACTATGGAAAAGAAGAATATCTCTGGGAAGCACTCTGGTGATCATAAAAGAAAGGCTATAACACTCGAAGAAAAGCTTGATCTTTCATGACTCCTCAACATCAATCTTCTCCCCCATCAAGTTATATTCAGATTTTTTCAAGGTCAAGTGTAACATTTACTGTATGATTTCAATATTAGATATCAATGTAACATTTATTTAGACTGTACTACGAAATTTTTGTCGATTTGGAGTAATCTGCACCTAACCCTATTTTCTCCATAAGCCCTGTCATTTCTATTACACGAATTTCTATAACACGATGTTTTACAAGAACACAACTATCGCATTATAGCAGAACTACCCGTACTCGAAAGGAAACGTCTCGTATGCATCCGCGTAAACTCGATACGCCTCGTCTCCTCGGGACGTGTACGGCGATGAGGATAATCTTACGTCTGCGTTCAAATGGTGCAATGTGTCTGAGGAGGATCCCTAATTACACTTTTAAGGGAAGTGCATATACCCACGCCACGAACTTTCGGCTTCTGTTCCGAGGGATCGTCCCGTGTACCCGCCTCCGGCGTGCCGCGTTCCTATTATGACCCGCAATGTGCATACAATAACGCCTACTTGCAATACAGTATAAAACATAGGACATAAATACATATACCTCATCCTCCATTACAAGCTACTACATTCTTAACCCTTACACCCAGGTGACGTCCATCTGGTCTCCCCTTTGTGGAGGAGGGGGTGGGGAGAATTCATCTTGTTTCTCGATTTATCCCAATAGGAAGGGAGGGGGAAGTGCCAGCAGCACCCTAACCCTTGGCTTAAACTCCCATTTTTTAATAATACTTTTCATATTGTATCCAACACTTTTAGACCAGATATGACACCTTCAATTCTATATCTCTATGCTAAATTAAGTACTCTCGTTATAACACTTGTAATGTCCGTCCCTCTACGCATTTTCGATGGCACCCGAGTCTCGTCGTCGGTCGCATTTTCATTTCTCCCTCGTTATCTTTACGTTCTACTACTCTTTTACTCGTAAATTCCCGTCTTATTTCCTCTCGGTAACCGGTCAAAACTTCCTTCGATATTTCGTCGACGACGCGCCGCTTAATAAATTCTCGTCTCCCTTAAAAACCTTCCACTTACTCTACGCAATTCCTACGGAGACGCCGAGGCACGCCACATACGCATTCCTATTCTTCAGAGAACCATTAAGTAAATACCGTACACTGCGATATAAACATTACAATACGGCGTCGTCCGACATTCTCACCCGCGGTTCGAGCGGCGTCCTCGGCCGGGGTCCGTCGAGTCGCCGGTCCGCACAAAAATGACGTTTCTGACTCCCGTCGGGTGACTGCAAATGAAAAATTAAGGTTAAAAAATATACATAGTCAATTAGGCATGCAAATTATACATGAACCCTTGACACCTAACCCAAATATCTGAGTACATTCTCTAAAGACCTGGATACATTTGCCAAACATACACTTTCCATTGGAAAATCTTACATACTTAGGCAGCCACCAAACGGGGAGATACCACCTCCGCAGACAATATTGGAAGCGTAATGTGTCGTCCGTGGTAGATCTTCCTGCTACGTGGCATCCCTAAAATTGTGACCGAGTCCCGGGTCGCTCGTCTGACTCTCTGTCTCGATTGTTTCTCTTACAACACAACATAAATCTATTGTTCCTCACTTTTGATTTTTTTTTCCATTTTGTATTTCTTTAAGGTTCTTCAGTATTATTGTTACATATAAACTAGGTTACCCCATATTTATGGCAATATGTTTTATTTTACTTGTGCAATAATGCGCCACTTTGAATGCGCACGCGTGTTTTGGTTTCGTTTTTACGGACGGTCCCGAAAATATACCGGAGAGAGCGTCGTCGTTTGTGTCGTCGTCTGAGCCTCTCGCATCATATTTCGTTGATATCCACCAAAAATGAACACTGTAACTTCAACAATTATTATTATTATTACATTTTCGCCCCGATGTGGGTCGGTGACCCGTGCCCGGGTGGGCTAATTCCCATAAAAAAAATACGTATTATTTATTTACTTTGCACTCTTATACGTACGAGTGTCGACGAAATTAATCTGCCGTTATTTACGCGATCTCATTTCTTGCGCACTTTCGACGGTTCGACGCGTGCCCTCGTTCTACTCCGGATGCACGTCAAATACCCGACGACGACGACGACGACCCCTCCGGGAACGTCGTAGCGTCGACCTCCGGCGCGCCCCGCGACGAGAAGACCGCTCCGGAATTTCGACGAGACGTCGCGTCGAACGGCGTTCCGGACTATACCCTCGACGATGACTGCGAGTGGCCTCGGACCAAACCCCACGCCTCCCGAGACACGGTCGAGTGAGGCTTCGGTCTCCGTGCTCGCCGATCGCCGCAATATAATACCAATTAAAACACTGCACTGTATGGCAAGTCTACCCTACAATGAATCCCCAAATCTGCTGTACCAAACATTCACTTGCCTAAAACGGTTAGCACAGACACATCCACCCAGGCAAAAGAGGGGACTTCAATCGACTACTCTTGTTACGGCGGAGGAGCCGCGCGCTCGGTCCGTGGGCGTCAAACCCGAGCGTTCCTTTAATCGCGGGCTGTGGTTCCGCCGGAAGATGCCGTTCCTTAGTTTCTGCAACGTGAAAGCCCGTCCTCCCAATTTCTCGCACGGCAACCGCCGGACGCGACCGCCTGCCGATGCCCTCTGGGTCCCACGCCACCCAAACAAACCCACCTAACTTTAGTAAATGGAAACGTACGTGCCCGAGAGTGGCGTACGAGTATTCTACGCGTGTCGCCGCATTATTCTCCCGCCGAATGCATTCGCCGCTGCGCATTTCGATGCGTTTTCCATTGAAGGACTAGGGTGTGGTTAGCAAATTATTTGTTCCTCTAATTGACATATATACAACTTATAAACCCTTCTTCACACTCACAATTTATAATTATAGTCACATATTTTATAGCAAACTCCAATAAACTTATCTAATATTTATCCCATTAATATCAACACTAATAACTGGTCACTTCGACTAAGTGTGTGTAGTGTAATTGTAATCACACAAAATGGTACATTATTAATAAGGTGACCATCATATACTATAAAACTTATTAAATAAAACAAAAAAAAGGAACGACAGGTGCTAGGAGAGAAAG
>NW_024757492.1:0-19060 GCF_018991925.1 Homarus americanus | reverse complement strand
TAATAAAGCACATAGATTTGTACATATAATCAACACCTCACCCCACCAGGATTCGAATCCACGATCTTATAATTGTGACCGGGGAACGCTACCTCTGGGCTACCAGGACACTAAAAGCAGTCCTAGAAACTGTTAAATTTCACAGAAAGCCTGTTGAACGAGCTTATGGTGCCGTGAACCTCTAATGGGGGCCACCCCTGCCGCTCAGGTGATCAGAGCAACGTTTTACCAAATCCGGCTTCGAAAGACGAGAATCCATATATATTTCATCAGCCCAATAAAGCACTCACACTACTTCATATAATCAACACCTCACCCCACCAGGATTCGAACCCACGAACTTATAATTGTGACCGGGGAACGCTACCTCTGGGCCACCAGGACACTAAAAGCAGTCCTTGACTCGTTTATATTTCACACAAAGCCTGTTCAACGAGCTTATGGCACTGTGAACCTCTAATGGGGACCACCCGTGCCGCTCAGGTGATTAGAGCAACGTTTTACCAAATGCTGATCGAAACACGTAGGATCCATATATATTTCATTAGCCCAATAAAGCACGCGGACGTCTACATATAATCAACACCTCACCCCACCAGGATTCGAACCCAAGATCTGATAATTGTCACCAGGGAATGCTACCTGTGGACCACAAGGACACTAAAAGCAGTCTTAGACTCTGTTATATTTCACACAAAGCCTGTTCAACGAGCTTATGGCGCCGTGAACCTGTAATGGAGACCACCAGTGCCGCTTAGGTTTTCAGAGTAACGTTTTACCAAATCCGGCTTCGAAACACGAGGATCCATATCTATTTCATTAGCCCAATAAAGCACGCACACTTCTACATATAATCAACACCTCACCCCACCAGGATTCAAACCCGAAAACTGATAATTGTGACTAGGGAATGCTACCTGTGGACCACCAGGACAATAAAAGCAGTCCTAGACTCTGTTATATTTCACACAAAGCCTGTTGAACGAGCTTATGGCGCCGTGAACCTCTAATGGGGACCACCCGTGCCGCTTAGGTGATCAGAGCAACGTTTTACCAAATCCGGCTTCGAAACACGAGGATTCATATCTATTTCATTAACCCAATAAAGCACGCACACTTCTACCTATAATCAACACCTCACCCCACCAGGATTCGAACCCACGATCTTATAATTGTGACAGGGGAACGCTACCTCTGGGCCACCAGGACACTAAAAGCAGTCCTAGACTCTGTTATATTTCACATAAAGCCTGTTCAACGAGCTTATGGCGCCGTGAACCTCTAATGGGGGCCACCCCTGCCGCTTAGGTGATCAGAGCAACGATTTACCAAATCCTGCTTCGAAAGACGAGAATCCATATATATTTCATTAGCCCAATAAAGCATGCGGACTTCTACATATAATCAACACCTCACCCCACCAGGATTCAAGCCCACGATCTTATAATTGTGACTGGAGAATGCTACCTCTGGGCCACCAGGACAGTAAAAGCAGTCCTAGACTGCTATATTTCACACAAAGCCTGTTCAATGAGCTTATGGTGCCGTGAACCTCTAATGGGGACAAGCCGTGCCGCTTAGGTGATCAGAGCAACGTTTTACCAAATCCGGCTTCGAAACACCAGGATCGATATATATTTCATTAGCCCAATAAAGCACGCATATTTCTACATATAATCAACACCTCACCCCACCAGGATTCAAGCCCACGATCTTATAATTGTGACTGGAGAATGCTACCTCTGGGCCACCAGGACAGAAAAAGCAGTCCTAGACTGCTATATTTCACACAAAGCATGTTCAATGAGCTTATGGTGCCGTGAACCTCAAATGGGGACAACCCGTGCCGCTTAGGTGATCAGAGCAACGTTTTACCAAATCCTGCTTCGAAACACGAGGATTCATATCTATTTCATTAACCCAATAAAGCACGCACACTTCTACATATAATCAACACCTCACCCCACCAGGATTCGAACCCACGATCTTATAATTGTGACCAGGAACGCTACCTCTGGGCCACCAGGACACTAAAAGCAGTCCTAGACTCTGTTATATTTCACACAAAGCCTGTTCAACGAGCTTATGGCGCCGTGAACCTGTAATGGGGACCACCAGTGCCGCTTAGGTGTTCAGAGTAACGTTTTACCAAATCCGGCTTCGAAACACGAGGATCCATATCTATTTCATTAGCCCAATAAAGCACGCACACTTCTACATATAATCAACACCTCACCCCACCAGGATTGAAACCCACGATCTTATAATTGTGACTGGAGAACGCTACCTCTGGGCCACCAGGACAGTAAAATCAGTCCTAGACTGTTATATTTCACACAAAGCCTGTTCAATGAGCTTATGGTGCCGTGAACCTCTAATGGGGACAAGCCGTGCCGCTTAGGTGATCAGAGCAACGTTTAACCAAATCCGGCTTCGAAACACGAGGATCCATATAAATTTCATTAGCCCAATAAAGCACGCGGACGTCTACATATAATCAACACCTCACCCCACCAGGATTCAAACCCAAAATCTTATAATTGTGACCAGGGAACGCTACCTGTGGACCATCAGGACACTAAAAGCAGTCCTAGACTCTGTTACATTTCACGCAAAGCCAGTTCAACGAGCTTATGGCGCCATGATCCTCTACTGGGGACCACCAGTGCCGCTTAGGTGTTCAGAGCAACGTTTTACCAAATCCGGCTTCGAAAAACGAGGATCCATATATATTTCATTAGCCCAATAAAGCACACGGACTTCTACATATAATCAACACCTCACCCCACCAGGATTCGAACCCACAATCTTATAATTGTAACCGGGGAAGGCTGCCTCTGGGCTACCAGGACAATAAAAGCAGTCCTTGACTCTGCTATATTTCACACAAAGCCTGTTCAACGAGCTTATGACTGTGTGAACCTCTAATGGGGACCACCCGTGCCGCTTAGGTGATCAGAGCAACGTTTTACCAAATCCGGCTTCGAAACACGAGGAGCCATGTATATTACATTAGCCCAATAAAGCACGCGGACTTCTAAATATAATCAACACCCCACCCCACCAGGCTTCAAACCCATGATCTTATAATTGTGACCGGGGAACGCTACCTCTGGGCCACCAGGACACAGAAAGCAGTCCTAGAACGCTGTTATATTTGACACAAAGCCTGTTGAACGAGCTTATGGCGCCGTGAACCTCTAATGGGGACCACCCGTGCCGCTTAGGTGATCAGAGCAACGTTTTACCAAATCCGGTTTCGAAAAACGAGGATCCATATATATTTCATTAGCCCAAAAAAGCACACGGACTTCTACATATAATCAACACCTCACCCCAGCAGGATTCAAACCCAAAATCTTATAATTGTGACCAGGGAATGCTACCTGTAGACCACCAGGACACTAAAAGCAGTCCTAGACTCTGTTACATTTCAAGCAAAGCCTGTTCAACGAGCTTATGGCGCCATGATCCTCTACTGGGGACCACCAGTGCCGCTTAGGTGTTCAGAGCAACGTTTTACCAAATCCGGCTTCGAAACACGAGGATCCATATATATTTCATTAGCCCAATAAAGCACGCGGACTTCTACATATAATCAACACCTCACCCCACCAGGATTCAAACCCAAAATCTTATAATTGTGACCAGGATAATGCTACCTCTGGGCCACCAGGACACAAAAAGGAGTCCTAGACTCTGTTATGTTTCACACAAAGCCTGTTGAACGAGCTTATGGCGCCGTGAACCTCTAATGGGGACCACCCGTGCCGCTTAGGTGATCAGAGCAACGTTTTACCAAATCCGGCTTCGAAAAACGAGGATCCATATATATTTCATTAGCCCAATAAAGCACGCGGACTTCTACATATAATCAACACCTCACCCCACCGAGATTCAAACCCAAAATCTTATAATTGTGACCAGGGAACGCTACCTGTGGACCACCAGGACACTAAAAGCAGTCCTAGACTCTGTTACATTTCACGCAAAGCCTGTTCAACGAGCTTATGGCGCCATGATCCTTTACTGGGGACCACCAGTGCCGCTTAGGTGTTCAGAGCAACGTTTTACCAAATCCGGCTTCGAAACACGAGGATCGATATATATTTTATTAGCCTAATAAAGCACGCATATTTTTACATATAATCAACACCTCACCCCACCAGGATTCGAACCCACGATCGTATTATTGTGACCGGGGAACGCTACCTCTGGGCCACCAGGACACTAAAAGCAGTCCTAGACGCTGTTATATTTTACACAAAGCCTGGTGAACGAGCTTAGGGCTCCGTGAACCTCTAATGGGGACCACCCGTGCCACTTAGGTGATCAGAGCAACGTTTTACCAAATCCGGCTTCGAAACACGAGGATCCATATATATTTCGTTTGCCTAATAAACCACACGGGCTTCTACATATAATCAACACCTCACCACACCAGGATTCGAGCCCACGATCTTATAATTGTTACCGGGGAACGGTACCTCTGGGCCACCAGAACACTAAAAGCAGTCCTAGACTCTGTTATATTTCACACAAAGCCTGTTCAACGAGCATATGGCACTGTGAACCTCTAATGGGGACCACCCGTGCCGCTTAGGTGATCAGAGCAACGTTTAACCAAATCAGGCTTCGAAACCCAAGGATCCATATATATTAGGGTGTGTCATACGAGGGAAGATCAGCTAAAACTAATGGCCCATCCCTTTTTTGGTAGATTTTAGTGTATATAAACAGAAAATAATTTCAGTTTCAATATTTTGCAACCTTTTGCTAGGTAAATTTTAGCGTGAAATTTATTGAAAATCTAACGTACAGCTGCATTTGTGCATTACAATTAAATAGTGAACATTGCTTTCTGACTTCATTCTTTAACAACCCAACTAACAATATTTTTTTCTGTTTCAGATTCTGATGCATTTATAAATTGATAATATTTGCGATGGCTGCTTGGGTCAGGACGAGGAACCAAAAATTTAGCCATCTCAGTCACTATCTTGGGTCTGGGAGAGAGCTCCTGATGTCGGAGTTGCCTACATTGAGAGATGCTTTGAGATACGTTGTTTTAATCAGGCAAATCAGTGAAAAGAACCAAAGAACTTACACAAACAAAGACATTGCCAGTGATATGACCAAAGCTGTCTTGGCACAGTACACTCTGGCTAACGCTCAGTTCAAGCCTCCAGTCATAACAAGTCAGAAGAAGATTAGTGAGAGACTGCTAGCCAGTTGGGAAAAGGCAAGAGATATCTCTCTTGGGAGAGGAAAACTTGCAGTTAAGGACAGCTTTGCCAAGCAACTGGACCAGTTATTTGACATAATTACTTGCAAGTGCCTAATAGTTCTCTGTCCTGAGTTTGGATGCGATCGTGACTGTAAATCTGAGGCCCACATCTCCTGTATTTGCAAGCGTGAACTGAAGATTCCTGTGATCGAACTGGCATTTGTCAAAGCACAGAGAGAGAAGACTGGCAGTATAGGGCTTCCTGCGATTGCAGCCAAGATATTCCGGGAGCCCAAGAGACAGGAGGCTGCCACAGAGAGACAGAGTGGCGGTGCTGCTTATGAAAAAGAGACTTTGAAAAGTGACCAGGGTGGGTAAAAAGGAACATGATTGGAGCTGTTGATTCAGGAGTTTAATGACTTCCCCATGGCTGATCCGAGTGCTGACCAGGAGAATGGTGACTTTGTCCCTAACCCAGATAATAATGATCCCAAACCTTCCAGGCATAAGATTCGAAATAGGAAAGATATCCCGAGCATAGCTCTGGCCAGCATGCGACACCACACTGGTCGGTCTCAGAGAAACTGCAGAGATAGCAACAGCTGCCTGGATTAACGCTGGTTTGATAACACCTGATGATGTTCACCTGGTGATAGATCATAACAAAGTAAGGAGAGCTCAGGAGAAACTTGTCAGTAACCTAGAAGAGGAGTTTGATAAGGGGATAAGAGAAAATGGAATCAATTGCTTGTTCTTTGATGGGAGAAGGGATGACACTAAAGTGTTCATGAAAGTTGGAGATTCTGACAAGTTGTTCCCTGCCATGGTGAAGGAGGAACACTACTCCTGCTGCAGTGAACCAGGAGGAAAGTATTTGTGGCATTTCACTCCAGAGAAAGATGACATCAGGAAACCAGCTGAGATAGTGGCAGATAACATTGTGAACTGGCTCAGAGAGAGGAACGTAGACCAGACCCTGCAGGCCATTGGAGGGGACAGCACCAACACGAACACAGGGTGGCAAGGGGGGGTCATACAGTGGATAGAGTGGAAGATTGGGAGGAAGCTGGTCTGGATTAAGCCAGACCTCTCCAGCACCAACGAGTTGCCACTTCAGGACATCTGATCCAGGAGCTGGATGGCAAGACTCTTTCAAACAATATCTGGGTCCTCTTGGCAAGATGCTGGACTCTGCCACTGAGTTAGAAATAAATCCGAGCTTTGAAAAATCACAGTTGGCCCTCCACTCGTTGAGCTTGCACATACTGTCATTGACGACCTGAGTACTGACCAGTACTATGGTTACATGATTTGCAGTGCCATCAAAACTGGGATCATGCCTGATAGACTTGCTTACCTGCAGATAGGTCCAGTCTCACATTCTAGGTGGCTCACAACGGCTCTCAGGTTCTGCAGAATTTGGGTCGGTCATCATAAACTGAAAGGGAACCAGCTTCACAAACTCTGAAGACTTATTGTCCAATTCATCGAGGTTCACGCCAAATTGGTTCAACCACCTGCTATCGTTCATCGGTTCTCCGAAGGTCCGAGATGTTTCTCTTCCAGCTTTGAGCCTGAGGAGTCAGCCATGAAGGTTGTTCAGATTGTGGAGCAGACTGTGAGGAGATCTTTCCTGGTATGCCTATCCTGAGGCAGTTGCAGACAATGCTCTGCAGTAAGGATGAGGAGGAGAGAAGAGTGGCAGTCAAAAAGATCTTGGATATGAGACTTATGAGAGGATCTGGGCATGACGAATCAGTTGGTGACGATTCCTTCAGGGTCAGGAAGACTCCTGAAGTCAATCTAGGTGCCAAGACCCTCACTGATCTCATAGATCTGGATAACATCCAGGCTGGCAGTGAGCCCCTCTTACCTGCAGCCTCACCAATGTTCAAGTCAGAGCTTTTCTGGACAACCCCATGCATGTCCCTGCCTGGCCCTCGCACACCCAGAGTATAGAGCGTTGTGTACAGCAAGTGAGCGAGGCCAGCAGTCACGTGTACAGCCAGGAGAGGAGGGAAGGCTACATCCGAGCTCAGGTGGTCAGCAGGGAGGTGATGAGTAGAAACAGAAGCAAGAAAGACATGTTCTCTATGGTGTGCAGCAACACCGGGTCGTAGTAGTAAAACCGGTTTTTGTATATGATGATTTTGTTTTCTAAAGGAATATTAAATTTAATAAATGTGTCAAGATCATTCGTTTCACTATTCTGGATCATTTTCATCCTAATAAATTAACCTGATTCATTTACTTTACTTTAAATAAGATATTTAGTGGTGTTGGTAAAAGGGTGGGAATACTGAATTTTCATAAGATTTCAAGTTAAAATTTACCTAGAAAAATGAAAACTTTTCAAATCTTAAGATATCACATGATTCTGCACATAGAACTACATCATTAATACCATGGGCCGATTTTTCAAACTCAAAAAAAAAATTCGCCTCCGTATGACACACCCTAATATATATTTAATTAGCCCAATAAAGCACGCGGACGTCTACATATAATCAACACCTCACCCCACCAGGATTCAAACCCAAAATCTGATAATTGTGACCAGGGAATGCTACCTGTGGACCACCAGGACAATAAAAGCAGTCCTAGACTCTGTTATATTTCACACAAAGCCTGTTGAATGAGCTTATGGCGCCGTGAACCTCTAATGGGGACCACCCGTGCCGCTTAGGTGATTAGAGCAACGTTTAACCAAATCCGGCTTCGAAACACGAGGATCCATATCTATTTCATTAACCCAATAAAGCACGCACACTTCTAAATATAATCAACACCTCACCCCACCAGGATTTGAACCCACGATCTTATAATTGTGACCGGGGAACACTACCAGTCTGGGCCACCAGGACACTATAAGCAGTCCAAGACACTGTTATATTTCACACAAAGCCTGTTGAACGAACTTATGGTTACGTGAACCTCTAATGGGGACCACCCGTGCCGCTCAGGTGATAAGAGCAACGTTTTACCAAATGCGGATTGGAAACACGAGGATCCATATATATTTCATTAGCCCAATAAAGCACGCGGACATCTACATATAATCAACACCTCACCCCAACAGGATTCGAACCCAAGATCTTATAATTGTGACCGGGGAACACTACCTCTGGGCCACCAGGACACTAAATGCAGTCCTAGACTCTGTTATATTTCACACAAAGCCTGTTCAACGAGCTTATGGCACCGTGAACCACTAATAGGGACCACCCGTGCCGCTTAGGTGATCAGAACAACGTTTACCAAATCCGGCTTGGAAACACGAGGATCCATATATATTTCATTAGCCCAATAAAGCACGCGGACTTCTACATATAATCAACACCTCACCCCAACAGGATATGAACCCACGATCTTATAATTGTGACCGGAGAATGCTACCTCTGGGCCACCAGGACAATAAAAGCAGTCCTAGACTCTGTTATATTTCACGCAAAGCCTGTTCAACGAGCTTATGGCGCCGTGAACCTCTACTGGGGACCACCAGTGCCGCTTAGGTGTTCAGAGCAACGTTTTACCAAATCCGGCTTCGAAACACGAGGATCCATATATATTTCAATTGCCCAATAAACACACGGGCTTCTACATATAATCAACACCGCACCCCACCAGGATTCGAACACACGATCTTATAATTGTGACCGGGGAACACTGCCTCTGGGCTACCAGGACAATAAAAGCAGTCCTTGACTCTGCTATATTTCACACAAAGCCAGTTCAACGAGCTTATGACGGTGTGAACCTCTAATGGGGACCACCCGTGCTGCTTAGGTGATCAGAGCAACGTTTCACCAAATCCGTCTTCGAAACACGTGGAGCCATGTATATTACATGGACTTCTAAATATAATCAACACCTCACCCCACCAGGATTCAAACCCATGATCTTATAATTGTGACCGGGGAACGCTACCTCTGGGCCACCAGGAGACAGAAAGCAGTCCTAGAACGCTGTTATATTTCACACAAAGCCTGTTGAACGAGCTTACGGCGCCGTGAACCTCTACTGGGGACCACCAGTGCCGCTTAGGTGTTCAGAGCAACGTTTTACCAAATCCGGCTTCGAAACACGAGGATCCATATATATATTTCATTAGCCCAGTAAAGCACGCGGACTTCTACATATAATCAACACCTCACCCCACCAGGATTCAAACCCAAAATCTTATAATTGTGACGAGGGAATGCTACCTCTGGGCCACCAGGACACTAAAAGCAGTCCTAGACTCTGTTATATTTCACACAAAGCCTGTTCAATGAGCTTATGGCGCCGTGAACCTCTAATGGGCACCATCCGTGCCGCTTAAGTGATCAGAGCAACGTTTTACCAAATCAGGCTTCGAAACACGAGGATCGATATATATTTCATTAGCCTAATAAGACACGCAGATTTCTACATATAATCAACACCTCACCCCATCAGGATTCGAACCCACGATCTTATAATTGTGACCGGGGAACGCTACCTCTGGGCCACCAGGACACTAAAAGCAGTCCTAGACTCTGTTATATTTCACACAAAGCCTGTTCAACGAGCTTATGGCGCCGTGAACCTTTAATAGGTACCACACGTGCCGCTTGGTGACCAGAGGAACGTTTTACCAAATCCGGCTACGAAACACGAGGATCCATATATATTTCTTTAGCCCAATAAAGCATGTGGACTTCTACATATAATCAACACCTCACCCCACCAGGATATGATCCCACGATCTTATAATTGTGACCGGAGAATGCTACCTCTGGGCCACCAGGACAATAAAAGCAGTCCTAGACTCTGTTATATTTCACACAAAGCCTGTTGAATGAGCTTATGGCGCCATGAACCTATAATGGGGGCCACCCCTGCCGCTTAGGTGATCAGAGCAACGTTTAACCAAATCCGGCCTCGAAACATGAGGATCCATATATATTTCATTAGCCCAGTAAAGCTCGCGGACGTCTCTATATAATCAACACCTCACCCCACCAGGATTCAAACCCAAAATCTGATAATTGCGACCTGGGAATGCTACCTGTGGACCACCAGGACACTAAAAGCAGTCCTAGACTCTGATATATTTCACACAAAGCCTGTTCAACGAGCTTATGGCGCCGTGAACCTCTACTGGGGACCACCAGTGCCGCTTAGGTGTTCAGAGCAACGTTTTACCAAATCCGGCTTCGAAACATGAGGATCCATATATATTTCATTAGCCCAATAAAGCATGCGGACTTCTACATATAATCAACACCACACCCCACCAGGATTCGAACCCACAATCTTATAATTGTGACCGGGAAACGCTACCTCTGGGCCACCAGGAGACTAAAAGCAGTCCTAGACTCTGTTATATTTCACACAAAGCTTGTTCAACGAGCATATGGCGCCATGAAGCTCTAATGGGGACCACCAGTGCCACTTAGGTGTTCAGAGCAACGTTTTACCAAATCCGGCTTCGAAACACGAGGATCCATATATATTTCAATTGCCCATTAATCACACGGGCTTCTACATATAATCAACACCTCACCCCACCAGAATTCGAACCCACGATCTTATAATTGTAACCGGGGAAAGCTGCCTCTGGGCTACCAGGACAATAAAAGCAGTCCTTGACTCTGCTATATTTCACACAAAGCCTGTTCAACGAGCTTATGACGGTGTGAACCTCTAATGGGGGCCACCCGTGCCGCTTAGGTGATCAGAGCAACGTTTTACCAAATCCGGCTTCGAAACACGAGGAGCCATGTATATTACATTAGCCCAATAAAGCACGCGGACTTCTAAATATAATCAACACCTCACCCCACCAGGATTCAAACCCATAATCTTATAATTGTGACCGGGGAACGCTACCTCTGGTCCACCAGGACACAGAAAGCAGTCCTAGAACGCTGTTATATTTCACACAAAGCCTGTTGAACGAGCTCATGGCGCCGTGAACCTCTAATGGGGACCACCCGTGCCGCT
Source organism: Homarus americanus (assembly GCF_018991925.1). Classification (NCBI taxonomy): domain Eukaryota; kingdom Metazoa; phylum Arthropoda; class Malacostraca; order Decapoda; family Nephropidae; genus Homarus; species Homarus americanus. The sequence continues at coordinate 7,866 of NW_024757492.1, read as the reverse complement.
TAGGTGATCAGAGCAACGTTTTACCAAATCCGGTTTCGAAAAATGAGGATCCATATATATTTCATTAGCCCAAAAATGCACACGGACTTCTATATATAATCAACACATCACCCCAGCAGGATTCAAACCCAAAATCTTATAATTGTGACCAGGGAACGCTACCTGTGGACCACCAGGACACTAAAAGCAGTCTTCGACTCTGTTATATTTCACGCAAAGCTTGTTCAACGAGCTTATGGCGCCGTGAACCTCTACTGGGGACCACCAGTGCCGGTTAGGTGTTCAGAGCAACGTTTTACCAAATCCGGCTTCGAAACACGAGGATCCATATATATTTCATTAGCCCAGTAAAGCACGCGGACTTCTACATATAATCAACACCTCACCCCACCAGGATTCGAACCCACAATCTTATAATTGTGACTGGGAAACACTACCTCTGGGCCACCAGGAGACTAAAAGCAGTCCTAGACTCTGTTATATTTCACACAAAGCTTGTTCAACGAGCTTATGGCGCCATGAAGCTCTAATGGGGACCACCAGTGCCACTTAGGTGTTCAGAGCAACGTTTTACCAAATCCGGCTTCGAAACACGAGGATCCATATTTATTTCAATTGCCCAATAATCACACGGGCTTCTACATATAATCAACACCTCACCCCACCAGAATGCGAACCCACGATCTTATAATTGTAACCGGGGAAGGCTGCCTCTGGGCTACCAGGACAATAAAAGCAGTCCTTGACTCTGCTATATTTCACACAAAGCCTGTTCAACGAGCTTATGACAGTGTGAACCTCTAATGGGGACCACCCGTGCCGCTTAGGTGATCAGAGCAACGTTTTACCAAATCCGGCTTCGAAACACGAGGAGCCATGTATATTACATTAGCCCAATAAAGCACACGGACTTCAAAATATAATCAACACCTCACCCCACCAGGATTCAAACCCATGATCTTATAATTGTGACCGGGGAACGCTACCTCTGGGCCACCAGGACACAGAAAGCAGTCCTAGAACGCTGTTATATTTCACACAAAGCTTGTTGAACGAGCTTATGGCGCCGTGAACCTCTGATGGGGTCCACCCGTGCCGCTTAGGTGATAAGAGCAACGTTTTACCAAATCCGGTTTCGAAAAACGAGGATCCATATATATTTCATTAGCCCAAAAAAGCACCCGGACTTCTACATATAATCAACACCTCACCCCAGCAGGATTCAAACCCAAAATCTTATAATTGTGACCAGGGAACGCTACCTGTGGACCACCAGGACACTAAAAGCAGTCTTCGACTCTGTTATATTTCACGCAAAGCTTGTTCAACGAGCTTATGGCGCCGTGAACCAGGACACTAAAAGCAGTCCTAGACGCTGTTATATTTCACACAAAGCCTGTTCAACGAGCTTATGGCGGTGTGAACCTCTAATGGGGACCACCCGTGCCGCTTAGGTGATCAGAGCAACGTTTTACCAAATCCGGCTTCGAAAGAGGAGGATCCATATATATTTCATTAGCCCAATACACCACGCAGACTTCTACATACAATCAACACCTCACCCCACCAGGAGTCAAACCCAAAATCTTATAATTCTGACCAGGGAATGCTACCTCTGGGCCAGCAGGACACTAAAAGCAGTCCTAGACTCTGTTATATTTCACACAAAGCCTATTCAACGAGCTTATGGCGCCGTGAACCTTTAATAGGTACCACACGTGCCGCTTGGTGACCAGAGGAACGTTTTACCAAATCCGGCTACGAAACACGAGGATCCATATATATTTCTTTAGCCCAATAAAGCATGCGGACTTCTACATATAATCAACACCTCACCCCACCAGGATATGAACCCACGATCTTATAATTGTGACCGGAGAATGCTACCTCTGGGCCACCAGGACAATAAAAGCAGTCCTAGACTCTGTTATATTTCACACAAAGCCTATTGAATGAGCTTATGGCGCCGTGAACCTATAATGGGGGCCACCCCTGCCGCTTAGGTGATCAGAGCAACGTTTAACCAAATCCGGCTTCGAAACATGAGGATCCATATATATTTCATTAGTCCAATAATGCACGCGGACGTCTCTATATAATCAACACCTCACCCCACAAGGATTCAAACCCAAAATCTGATAATTGCGACCAGGGAATGCTACCTGTGGACCACCAGGACACTAAAAGCAGTCCTAGACTCTGTTATATTTCACACAAAGCCTGTTCAACGAGCTTATGGCGCCGTGAACCTCTACTGGGGACCACCAGTGCCGCTTAGGTGTTCAGAGCAACGTTTTACCAAATCCGGCTTCGAAACACGAGGATCCATATATATTTCATTAGCCCAATAAAGCACTCGGGCTTCTACATATAATCAACACCTCACCCCACCAGGATTCGAACCCACAATCTTATAATTGTGACCGGGAAACGCTACCTCTGGGCCACCAGGAGACTAAAAGCAGTCCCTGACTCTGTTATATTTCACACAAAGCTTGTTCAACGAGCTTATGGCGCCATGAAGCTCTAATGGGGACCACCAGTGCCACTTTGGTGTTCAGAGCAACGTTTTACCAAATCCGGCTTCGAAACACGAGGATCCATATATATTTCAATTGCCCATTAATCACACGGGCATCTACATATAATCAACACCTCACCCCACCAGAATTCGAACCCACGATCTTATAATTGTAACCGGGGAAGGCTGCCTCTGGGCTACCAGGACAATAAAAGCATTCCTTGACTCTGCTATATTTCACACAAAGCCTGTTCAACGAGCTTATGACGGTGTGAACCTCTAATGGGGACCACCCGTGCCGCTTAGGTGATCAGAGCAACGTTTTACCAAATCCGGCTTCGAAACACGAGGAGCCATGTATTTTACATTAGCCCAATAAAGCACGCGGACTTCTAAATATAATCAACACCTCACCCTACCAGGATTCAAACCCATGATCTTATAATTGTGACCAGGGAACGCTACCTCTGGGCCACCAGGACACAGAAAGCAGTCCTAGAACGCTGTTATATTTCACACAAAGCCTGTTGAACGAGCTTATGGCGCCGTGAACCTCTAATGGGGACCACCCGTGCCGCTTAGGTGATCAGAGCATCATTTTACCAAATCCGGTTTCGAAAAACGAGGATCCATATATATTTCATTAGCCCAAAAAAGCACACGGACTTCTACATATAATCAACACCTCACCCCAGCAGGATTCAAACCCAAAATCTTATAATTGTGACCAGGGAAGGCTACCTGTGGACCACCAGGACACTAAAAGCACTCTTCGACTCTGTTATATTTCACGCAAAGCTTGTTCAACGAGCTTATGGCGCCGTGAACCTCTACTGGGGACCACCAGTGCCGCTTAGGTGTTCAGAGCAACGTTTTACCAAATCCGGCTTCGAAACACGAGGATCCATATATATTTCATTAGCCCAGTAAAGCACGCGGACTTCTACATATAATCAACACCTCACCCCACCAGGATTCAAACCCAAAATCTTATAATTGTGACCAGGGAATGCTACCTCTGGGCCACCAGGACACTAAAAGCAGTCCTAGACTCTGTTATATTTCACACAAAGCCTGTTCAACGAGCTTATGGCGCCGTGAACCTCTAATGGGGACCATCCGTGCCGCTTAAGTGATCAGAGCAACATTTTACCAAGTCAGGCTTCGAAACACGAGGATCGATATATATTTCATTAGCCTAATAAGGCACGCAGATTTCTACATATAATCAACACCTCTCCCCACCAGGATTCGAACCCACGATCTTATAATTGTGACCGGGGAACGCTACCTCTGGGCCACCAGGACACTAAAAGCAGTCCTAGATGCTGATATATTTCACACAAAGCCTGTTCAACGAGCTTATGGCGCCGTGAACCTCTACTGGGGACCACCAGTGCCGCTTAGGTGTTCAGAGCAACGTTTTACCAAATCCGGCTTCGAAACACGAGGATCCATATATATTTCAATTGCCCAATAATCACACGGGCTTCTACATATAATCAACACCGCACCCCACCAGGATTCGAACACACGATCTTATAATTGTGACCGGGGAACACTGCCTCTGGGCTACCAGGACAATAAAAGCAGTCCTAGACTCTGTTATATTTCACACAAAGCCTTTTGAACGAGCTTATGGCGCCGTGAACCTCTAATGGGGACCACCCGTGCCGCTTAGGTGATTAGAGCAACTTTTACCAAATCCGGCTTCGAAAAACGAGGATCCATATATATTTCATTAGCCCAATAAAGCACGCGGACTTCTACATATGATCAAAACCTCACCCCACCAGGATTCAAACCCAAAATCTTATAATTGTGACCAGGGAATGCTAACTGTGGACCACCAGGACACTAAAAGCAGTCCTAGACTCTATTATATTTCACGCAAAACCTGTTCAACGAGCTTATGGCGCCGTGAACCTCTACTGGGGACCACCAGTGCCGCTTAGGTGTTCAGAGCAACGTTTTACCAAATCCGGCTTCGAAACACGAGGATCTATATATATTTCATTAGCCCAATAAAGCACGCGGACTTCTACATATAATCAACACCTCACCCCACCAGGATTCGAACCCAAAATCTTATAATTGTGACCGGGGAACGCTACCTCTGTGCCACCAGGACACTGAAAGCAGTCCTAGACTCTGTTATATTTCACACAAAGCCTGTTGAATGAGCTTATGGCGCCGTGAACTTCTAATGGGAACCACCTGTGCCGCTTAGGTGATGAGAGCAATGTTTTACCCAATCCGGCTTCGAAATACGAGGATCCATATATATTTCATTAGCCCAATAAAGCACGCGGACTTCTACATAAAATCAACACCTCATCCCAACAGCATTTGAACCCACGATCTTATAATTGTGACCGGGGAACGCTACCTCTGGACTACCAAGACACTAAAAGCAGTCCTTGACTCTGCTATATTTCACACAAAGCCTGTTCAACGAGCTTATGGCGCCGTGAACCTCTAATGGGGACCACCCGTGCCGCTTAGTTGATCAGAGCAACGTTTTACCAAATCCGGCTTCGAAAAACGAGAATCCATATATATTTCATTAGCCCAATAAAGCACGCGGACTTCTACATATAATCAAAACCTCACCCCACCAGGATTCAAACCCAAAATCTTATAATTCTGACCAGGGAACTCTACCTGTGGACCACCAGGACACTAAAAGCAGTCCTAGACTCTGTTATATTTCACGCAAAACCTCTTCAACTAGCTTATGGCGCCGTGAACCTCTACTGGGGACCACCAGTGCCGCTTAGGTGTTCAGAGCAACGTTTTACCAAATCCGGCTTCGAAACACGAGGATCCATATCTATTTCATTAGCCTTATAAAGCACGCAGAATTCTACATATAATCAACACCTCACCCCACCAGGATTTGAACCCACGATCCTTTAATTGTGACCGGGGAAGGGTACCAGTCTGGGCCTCCAGGACACTATAAGCAGTCCAAGACTCTGTTATATTTCACACAAAGCCTGTTCAATGAGCTTATGGTGCCGTGAACCTCTAATGGGGACAACCCGTGCCACTTAGGTGATCAGAGCAACGTTTTACCAAATCCGGCTTCGAAACACGAGGATCGATATATATTTTATTAGCCTAATCGACAACCCCACCAGGAGGATCGATATATATTTTATTTAGCCTAATAAAGCACGCATATTTCTACATATAATTCAGGACATCAACCCCACACAGGATTCGAACCCACGATCTTATAATTGTGACCGGGGAACGCTACCTCTGGGCCACCAGGACACTAAAAGCAGTCCTAGACGCTGTTATATTTTACACAAAGCCTGTTGAACGAGCTTAGGGCTCCGGGAACCTCTAATGGGGGCCACCCGTGCCACTTAGGTGATCAGAGCAATGTTTTACCAAATCCGGCTTCGAAACACGAGGATCCATATATATTTCATTAGCCCAATAAAGCACGCAAACTTCTACATATAATCAACACCGCACCCCACTAGGATTCGAACCCACGATCTTATAATTGTGACCGGGGAACGCTACCTCTGGGCCACCAGGAGACTAAAAGCTGTCCTAGACTCTGTTATATTTCACACAAATCCTGTTCAACGAGCTTATGGCGCCATGAAGCTCTAATGGGGACCACCAGTGCCGCTTAGGTGTTTAGAGCAACGTTTTACCAAATCCGGCTTCGAAACACGAGGATCCATATATATTTCATTAGCCCAATAAAGCACGCGGACTTCTACATATAATCAACACCTCATCCCACCAGGATTCGAACCCACTATCTTATAATTGTGACTGGGGAACGCTACCTCTGGGCCACCAGGACACTAAAAGCAGTCCTAGACTCTGATATATTTCACACAAAGCCTGTTCAACGAGCTTATGGCGCCGTGAACCTCTAATGGGGACCACCAGTGCCGCTCAGGTGTTCAGAGTAACGTTTTACCAAATCGGGCTTCGAAACACGAGGATCCATATCTATTTCATTAGCCTAATAAAGCACGCAGAATTCTACATATAATCAACACCTCACCCCACCAGGATTTGATCCCACGATCCTTTAATTGTGACCGGGGAAGGGTACCAGTCTGGGCCACCAGGACACTATAAGCAGTCCAAGACTCTGTTATATTTCACACAAAGACTGTTCAATGAGCTTATGGTGCCGTGAACCTCTAATGGGGACAACCCGTGCCACTTAGGTGATCAGAGCAACGTTTTACCAAATCCGGCTTCGAAACACGAGGATCGATATATATTTTATTAGCCTAATAACGCACGCATATTTCTACATATAATCAACACCTCACCCCACCAGGATTCGAACCCACGATCTTATAATTGTGACCGGGGAACGCTACCTCTGGGCCACCAGGACACTAAAAGCAGTCCTAGACGCTGTTATATTTTACACAAAGCCTGTTGAACGAGCTTAGGGCTCCGTGAACCTCTGATGGGGACCACCCGTGCCACTTAGGTGATCAGAGCAACGTTTTACCAAATCCGGCTTCGAAACACGAGGATCCATATATATTTATTAGCCCAATAAAGCACGCAAACTTCTACATATAATCAACACCTCACCCCACCAGGATCGAACCCACGATCTTGGCACGACAGGAACGCTACCTCTGGGCCACCAGGACACCAGCAGTCCTAGTCGCTGTTATATTTTACACAAAGCCTGTTGAACGAGCGTATGGCTCCGTGAACCTATGGGGACCACCCGTGCCACTTAGGTGGTCAGAGCAACGTTTTACCAAATCCGGCTTCGAAACAAGAGGATCCATATATATTTCATTTGCCTAAAAAAGCACACGGGCTTCTATATAAACTCAACACCTTACCCCACCAGGATTCGAGCCCACGATCTTATAATTGTTACCGGGGAACGGTACCTCTGGGCCACCAGAACACTAAAAGCAGTTCTAGACTCTGTTATATTTCACACAAAGCCTGTTCAACGAGCATATTGCACTGTGAACCTGTAATGGGGACCACCCGTGCCGCTTAGGTGATCAGAGCAACGTTTAACCAAATCCGGCTTCGAAACCCAAGGATACATATATATTAGGGTGTGTCATAGGAGGGAAAATCAGCTAAAACTAATGGCCCATCACTTTTTTGGTAGATTTTAGTGTATATAAACAGAAAATAATTTCAGTTTCAATATTTTGCAACCTTTTGCTAGGTAAATTTTAGCGTGAAATTTATCGAAAATCTAACGTACAGCTGCATTAGTGCATTACAATTAAATAGTGAACATTGCTTTCTGACTTCATTCTTTAACAACCCAACTAACAATATTTTTTTTTCTGTTTCAGATTCTGATGCATTTA
>NW_024757491.1:0-8437 GCF_018991925.1 Homarus americanus | reverse complement strand
TCCTGATCGAGTAAAACAAAGTCCCCTGGTCGAGTATAACAAAGACCCCTGATCGAGTATAACAAAGCCCCCTGATAGAGAAAAACAAAGTCCCCTCATTGAGTATAACAAAGTCCCTTGATCGAGTATAACAATGTCCCCTGATCGAGCATAACAAAGGCACCCTGGTCGAGTATAACAAAGCCCCCTGAACGAGTATGACAAAGACCCATGAACGAATATAACAAAGTCACCTGATCGAGTAAAACAAAGTCCCCTGAATGAGAATAACAAAGGCCCCCGATCGAGTATAACAAAGGCACCTGACCGAGTATAACAAAGTCCCCTGGTCGAGTATAACAAAGTCCCCTGATCGAGTAAAACAAAGACCCTGGTCGAGTATAACAAAGTCCCCTGATTGAGTATAACAAAGTCCTCTGATCGAGTATAACAAAGTCCCCTGTTCGAGCATAACAAAGGCCCCTGGTCGAGTATTAAAACGTCCCCTGGTCGAGTATAACAAAGTCCCATGGACGACTATAACAAAGTCCCATGATCGAGTATAACAAAGCCAATCATCGAGTACAACAAAGTCCCCTGATCGAATATAACAAAGCCCCTTGCTCGAGTAAAACAAAGTCCCCTGATTGAGTATAACAATGTCCCCTGATCGAATATAACAAAGCCCCCTGCTCGAGTAAAACAAAGTCCCCTGATTGAATATAACAAAGTTCTCTGAACAAGTATAACAAAGTCACCTGATCGAGTATACCAAAGTCCCTTGATCGAGTATAACAAAGGCCCCTCATCGAGTATAACAAAGACCCTGAACGAGTACAACAAAATCCCCTGATCGAGTATAACAAAGTCCCCTGATCGAGTATAACAAAGCCCCCTCATCGAGAAAAACAAAGTCAGCTGATTGACTATAACAAAGTACTCTGATCGAGTAAAACAAAGTCCCCTAATCGAGTATAACAAAGCCCCTAATCGAGTATAAAAAAGTCCCCTGATCGAGTGTAACAAAGCTCCGGATCGAGCATAGCAAAGGCCCCTGATCGAGCATAACAAAGTTCCCTGGTCGAGTATAACAAAGTCCCCATGTCAACAGAAACAAAGTCCCCTGGTCGAGTATAACAAAGTCCCCTGATCGAGAATAACAAAGTCCCCTGATCGAGTATAAAAAAGTCCCCTTATCGAGTATAAGAAAAAGGCTCCTCGTCGAGCATAACAAAGTCCCCTGGTCGAGTAAAACAAAGTCTCCTGATCGAGTAAAACAAAGTCCTCTGGTCGAGTATAACAAAGTCCAATGATCGAGTATAACAAAGCCCCCTGATCGAGAAAAACAAAGTCCCCTAATTGAGTATAACAAAATCCCCTGATCGAGTAAAACAAAGTCCCCTGATCGAGCTTAACAAAGGCACCCTGGTCTAGTATAACAATGTCCCCTGGTCGAGTATAACAAAGTCCCCTGATCGAGTATAACGAAGGCCCCTGATCGAGTATAACAAAGTCCCCTGATCGAGTATAACAAAACCCACTTGATCGAGTATAACAAAGCCCCCTGATCAAACATAAAAAGTCCCCAGATTTAGTATAACAAAGTCCCATCATCGAGTATAACAAATTCCCATGATCGAGCATAACAAAGGCACCCTGGTCGAGCATAACAAAGTCCCCTGGTCGAGTATAACAAAGTCCCCTGATCGAGTATAACAAAGACCTCAGATCGAGTATACCAAAGTCCCCTGATCGAGTATAACAAAGCCCCCTGATCGAGTATAACAAAGACCTCTCATCGAGTATAAGAAAGTCCCCTGATCGAGTGTAACAAAGTCCCCTGATCGAGTATAATAAAGTCCCCTGATCGAGTAAAACAAAGTCCCCTGGTCAAGTATAACAAAGGCCCCTAATCGAGTATAACAAAGACCTCTCATTGAGTATAACAAAGTCCCCTGAGCGAATAAAAAAAAGGCCCCTCGTCGAGCATAAGAAAGTCCCCTGGTCGAGTATACCAAAGTCCCCTGATCGAGTAAAACAAAGTCCGAAGGCGAGTATAACAAAGTCCCCTGATCGAGAGAAACAAAATCACCTGATCGAGTAAAACAAAGACCCCTTGTCAAGTATAACAAAGGCCCCAAATCGAGTATAACAAAGGCACCCTGGTCTAGTATAACAATGTCCCCTGGTCGAGTATAACAAAGTCCCCTGATCGAGTATAACGAAGGCCCCTGATCGAGTATAACAAAATCCCCTGATCGAGTATAACAAAACCCACTTGATCGAGTATAACAAAGCCCCCTGATCAAATATAAAAAGTCCCCAGATTTAGTATAACAAAGTCCCATCATCGAGTATAACAAATTCCCATGATCGAGCATAACAAAGGCACCCAGGTCGAGCATAACAAAGTCCTCTGATCGAATATAACAAAATCCCCTGGTCGAGCATAACAAAGGCACCCTGGTCGAGTATAACAAAGTCCCCTGGTCGAGTATAACAAAGTCCCCTGATCGAGTATAACGAAGGCCCCTCATCGAGTATAACAAAGTCACCTGATCGAGTATAACAAAGCCCCGGATCGAGCATAACAAAGGCCCCTGGTCGAGCATAACAAAGTCCCCTGGTCGAGTATAACAAAGTCCCATGATCGAGAGAAACAAAGTCCCCTGGTTGCATATAACAAAGTCCCCTGATCAAGTATAACAAAGTCCCCTGATCGAGTATAACAAAAAGGCTCCTGGTCGAGCATAACTAAGTCCCCTGGTCGAGTATAACAAAGTCTCCTGATCGAGTAAAACAAAGTCCTCTGGTCGAGTATAACAAAGTCCAATGATCGAGTATAACAAAGCCCCCTGATCGAGAAAAACAAAGTCCCCTAATTGAGTATAACAAAATCCCCTGATCGAGTAAAACAAAGTCCCCTGATCGAGCTTAACAAAGGCACCCTGGTCTAGTATAACAATGTCATCTGGTCGAGTATAACAAAGTCCCCTGATCGAGTATAACGAAGGCCCCTGATCGAGTATAACAAAGTCCCCTGATCGAGTATAACAAAACCCACTTGATCGAGTATAACAAAGCCCCCTGATCAAATATACAAAGTCCCCAGATTTAGTATAACAAAGTCCCATCATCGAGTATAACAAATTCCCATGATCGAGCATAACAAAGGCACCCTGGTCGAGCATAACAAAGTCCCCTGGTCGAGTATAACAAAGTCCCCTGATCGAGTATAACAAAGACCTCAGATCGAGTATACCAAAGTCCCCTGATCGAGTATAACAAAGCCCCCTGATCGAGTATAACAAAGACCTCTCATCGAGTATAAGAAAGTCCCCTGATCGAGTGTAACAAAGTCCCCTGATCGAGTATAATAAAGTCCCCTGATCGAGTAAAACAAAGTCCCCTGGTCAAGTATAACAAAGGCCCCTAATCGAGTATAACAAAGACCTCTCATTGAGTATAACAAAGACCCCTGAGCGAATAAAAAAAAGGCCCCTCGTCGAGCATAAGAAAGTCCCCTGGTCGAGTATACCAAAGTCCCCTGATCGAGTAAAACAAAGTCCGAAGGCGAGTATAACAAAGTCCCCTGATCGAGAGAAACAAAATCACCTGATCGAGTAAAACAAAGACCCCTTGTCAAGTATAACAAAGGCCCCTAATCGAGTATAACAAAGACCTCTGATTGAGTATAACAAAGTCCCCTGAGCGAATAAAAAAAGGCCCCTGGTCGAGCATAACAAAGTCCCCTGGTCGAGTATACCAAAGTCCCCTAATCGAGTAAAACAAAGTCCCCTGGTCGAGTATAACAAAGTCCCTTGATCGAGAGAAACAAAGTCCCCTGGTCGAGTATAACAAAGTCCCCTGATCGAGTATAATAATGCCCCCTCATCGAGAAAAATAAAGTCCCCTGATTGATTATAACAAAGTACTCTGATCGAGTAAAACAAAGTCCCCTGGTCGAGAAAAACAAAGTCCCCTGATCGAGTATAACAAAGTCCCCTGATTGAGTACAACAAAGTCCCCTGATCGAGTATAACAAAGGCCCTTGATCGAGTATAACAAAGTCCCCTGATCGAGTATAACAAAGCCCCGGATCGAGCTTAACAAAGGCCCCTGGTCGAGCATAACAAAGTCCCCTGGTCGAGTATAACAAAGTCCCCTAATCGAGAGAAACAAAGTCCCCAAAGTCCCTGATCGAATATAACAAAGTCCCCTGATCGAGTATAACAAAGTCCCCTGACCGAAAGAGTAATAAAGGCTCTTCGCCGAGTATAACGAAAGTCCCCAGCCACAGCCAAATGTAAAAGTCTCCTATCAACAAAACAAAGTCCCCTTGGTCGAGTATAACAAAGTCCAATGATCGAGTATAACAAAGCCCCTTGATCGAGAAAAACAAAGTCCCCTGATTGAGTATAACAAAGTCCCCTGATCGAGTATAACAAAGTCCCCTGATCGAGCATAACAAACGCACCCTGGTCGAGTATAACAAAGTCCCTTGGTCGAGTAAAACAAAGTCCCCTGATCGAGTATAACGAAGGCCCCTGATTGAGTATAACAAAGTCCCCTGATCGAGTATAACAAAGCCCCCTTGATCGAGTATAACAAAGCCCCCTGATCAAATATAAAAAGTCCCAAGATTGAGTATAACAAAGTTCCCTCATCGAGTATTACAAATTCCCATGATCGACCATAACAAAGGCACCCTGGTCGAGCAAAACAAAGTCCCTAATCGAATATAAATATAGCCCCCTGGTCGCATGTCCCCGATCGAGTATACTAAACGACTCTGATCGAGATATAACAAAGTCCCTGATCGAGATAATAAACGACTTCTGATCGAGTATAACAAAGTCCCTGATCGAGTATAAAGCACAAAAGCCCCTGATCGAGAGCAACAAAGTCCCCCGATCGAGTATAATAAAGTCCCTGATCGAGTATAACAAAGTCATCTGATCGAGCATAACAAAGGCACCCGGGTCGAGAAACAAAGTCCCCTGGTCAGAGTATAACAAAGTCCCTGGTCGAGTATAACAAAGTCCCTGATCGAGTGCTAAAGACCCTGTCGAGTATAACAGTCTCCTGGTTGAGTATAACAAAGTCCCCTGATCGATATAACAAAGTCCCCTGATTGAGTATAACAAAGGCCCCTGATCGAGTATAACAAAGCCCCAATGATCGAGTATAACAAACACTCCTGATCAAATATAAAAAGTCCCCTGATCGAGTATATCAAAGCCCCCTTGTCGAGTATATCAAAGTCTCCTCATCGAGTATAACAAAGTTCCTTGATCGAGTATAACAAAGTCCCCAAACGAGTATATCAAAGGCCCCTGATCGAGTATAGTAAAGTACCCTGATCGAGTATAACAAACTCCCCTGATCATGTATACCAAAGTCCCCTGACCGAGTATAATAAAGTCACCTGATCGAGTATAACAAAGTCCCCTGCTTGAGTATAACAAATTCCCCAGATCGAGCATAAGAAACGCCCCTGATCGAGTATAACAAAGCCGCCTGGACGAGTATAACAAAGTCCCTTGGGCGAGTAAAACAAAGTCCCCTGATCGAGTATAAAAAAACCCCCTCATCGAGTATTACAAAGGCCCCTCCTTGAGTATAACAAAGACCCCTGATCGAAACAAAGTCCAATGAACGAAAATAACAAAGTCACCTGATCGAGTATACCAAAGTCCCCTGATCGATTATAACAAAAGCCCCTGCTTGAGTATAAAAATGGCCCCTCATCGAGTATAACAAAGTCCCCAAAATGAGTATAACAAAGGCCCCCGATCGAGTATAACAAAGGCACCTGACCGAGTATAACAAAGTCCCTTGGTCGAGCATAACAAAGTCCTCTGATTGAGTATAACAAAGTCTTCTGATCGAGTATAACGAAGTCCCCTGGTCGAGAATAAAAACGTCCCCTGGTCGAGTATAACAAAGTCCCCTGGACGACTATAACAAAGTCCCATGATCGAGTATAACAAAGCCCCCTCATTGAGTATGACAAAGGCCCCTGATCGAGTATAACAAAGCCCCCTGATCGAGTATAACAAAGTCCCCTTATCGAGTATAACACAAAGGCTCCTTGTCGAGCATAACAAAGTCCTCTGGTCGAGTATAACAAAGCCCTCTTATCGAGAAAAACAAAGTCCCCTGATTGAGTATAACAAAGTACTCTGATCGAGTAAAACAAATTCCCATGGTCGAGTAAAACAAAGTCCCCTCATCGAGTATAACAAAGTCCCGTGATCGAGTATAACAAAGTCCCCTAATCGAGTATAACAAAGGACCCTCATCATGTATAACAAAGTCCCCTGATCGAGTATAACAAAGCCCCGGATCGAGCATAACAAAGGCCCCTGGTCGAGCATAACAAAGTCCCCTGGTCGAGTATAACAAAGTCCCCATGTCAACAGAAACAAAGTCCGCTGGTCGAGTATAACAAAGTCCCCTGATCGAGTATAACAAAGTCCCCTGATCGAATATAACAAAGTCCCCTTATCGAGTATAACAAAAAGGCTCCTGGTCGAGCATAACAAATTCCCCTGGTCGAGTATAACAAAGTCTCCTGATCGAGTAAAACAAAGTCCCCTGGTCGAGTATAACAAAGTCCCCTGATCGAGTATAACAAAGCCCCCTGATAGAGAAAAACAAAGTCCCCTGATTGAGTATAACAAAGTCCCTTGATCGAGTATAACAAAGTCCCCTGATCGAGCATAACAAAGGCACCCTGGTCGAGCATAAGAAAGCCCCCTGATCGAGTATGACAAAGTCCCATGAACGAATATAACAAAGTCAACTGATCGAGTATAACAAAGTCCCCTGAATGAGTATAACAAAGGTCCCCGATCGAGTATAACAAAGGCACCTGACCGAGTATAACAAATTCCCCTGGTCGATTATATTAAAGTCCCCTGATCGAGTAAGACAAAGTCCCCAGGTCGAGTATAACAAAGTCCCCTGATTGAGTATAACAAAGTCCTCTGATCAAGTATAACAAAGTCCCCTGGTCGAGCATAACAAAGGCCCCAGGTCGAGTATAAAAATGTCCCCTGATCGAGCATAACAAAGGCACCCTAGTCGAGTATAACAAAGTCCCCTGATCGAGTATAACAAAGCCCCCTTGATCGAGTATAACAAAGACCCCTGATCAAATATAAAAAGTCCCCTGATTCAGTATAACAAAGTCCCCTCATCGAGTATAACAAATTCAAATGATCGAGCGTAACAAAGGCACCCTGGTAGAGTATAACAAAGTCCCCTGGTCGAGTATAACAAAGTCCCCTGATCGAGAGAAACAAAGTCCCCTGGTCGAGTATAACAAAGTCCCCTGATTGAGTATAACAAAGCCCCCTCATCGAGAAAAACAAAGTCCCCTGATTGAGAATAACAAAGTACTCTAATCGAGTAAAACAAAGTCCCCTAGTCGCGTAAAACATAGTCCCCTGATCGAGTATAACAAAGTCCCCTGATCGAGTATAACAAAGTCCCCTGATCGAGTATAACAAAGACCCCTGATCGAGTATAACAACGTCCCCTGATCGAGTATAACAAAGTCCCGGATCGAGCATAACAAAGGCCCCTGGTCGAGCATAACAAAGTCCCCTTGTCGAGTATAACAAAGTCGCCTGATCGAGAGAAACAAAGTCCCCTGGTTGCATATAACAAAGTCCCCTGATCGAGTATAACAAAGTCCCCTGATCGAGTATAACAAAGTCCCCTGATCGAGTATAACAAAACCCACTTGATCGAGTATAACAAAGCCCCCTGATCAAATATAAAAAGTAGCCAGATTGAGTATAACAAAGCCCCTCATCGAATATAACAAATTCCCATGATCGAGCAAAACAAAGGCACCCTGGTCGAGCATAACAAAGTCCCTTGGTCGAGTATAACAAAGACCTCAGATCGAGTATACCAAAGTCCCTTGATCGAGTAAAACAATCTCTTCTGGTCGAGTATAACAAAGCCCCCTAATCGAGTAAAACAAAGACCTCTCATCGAGTATAAGAAAGTCCCCTGGTCGAGTGTAACAAAGTCCCCTGATCGAGTATAATAAAGTCCCCTGATCGAGTAAAACAAAGTCCCCTGGTCAAGTATAACAAAGGCCCCTAATCGAGTATAACAACGACCTCTCATTGAGTATAACAAAGTCCCCTGAGCGAATAAGAAAAAGGCCCCTCGTCGAGCATAAGAAAGTCCCCTGGTCGAGTATACCAAAGTCCCCTGATCGAGAAAAACAAAGTCCGAAGGCGAGTATAACAAAGTCCCCTGATCGAGAGAAACAAAATCACCTGATCGAGTAAAACAAAGTCCCCTTGTCAAGTATAACAAAGGCCCCTAATCGTGGCAATAAAGACCTCTGATTGAGTATAACAAAGTCCCTGAGCGAACAAAAAGCATTCCTGGTCGAGCATAACAAAGTCCCTACGAGTATACCAAAGTCCCC
>NW_024757490.1:2500-11480 GCF_018991925.1 Homarus americanus | reverse complement strand
TTTGTACCTGTATGTGTTGTTGTTTGTACCTGTAAGTGTCGTTGTTTGTACCTGTATGTGTTGTTGTTTGTACCTGTATGTGTCGTTGTTTGTACCTATAAGCATCATTGTATCTATGTGTCGTTGTTTGTACCTATATGTGTTGTTGTTTGTACCTGTATGTGTCGTTGTTTGTACCTGTATGTGTTGTTGTTTGTACCTATAAGTATCAGTGTATCTATGTGTCGTTGTTTGTACCTATATGTGTCGTTGTTTGTACCTGTATGTGTTGTTGTTTGTACCTGTATGTGTTGTTGTTTGTACCTATAAGCATCATTGTATCTATGTGTCGTTGTTTGTACCTGTGTGTGTCGTTGTTTGTACCTGTATGTGTTGTTGTTTGTACCTGTATGTGTTGTTGTTTGTACCTGTATGTGTCGTTGTTTGTACCTGTATGTGTTGTTGTTTGTACTTGTATGTGTCGTTGTTTGTACCTGTATGTGTTGTTGTTTGTACCTGTATGTGTTGTTGTTTGTACCTGTATGTGTTGTTGTTTGTACCTGTATGTGTTGCTGTTTGTACCTGTATGTGTTGTTGTTTGTACCTGTATGTGTGTCGTTTGTACGTACGTACACTACAGAACTAAACAAATAATGTATTGGAAATACTTTTTTAACATTTAACACCATAATATCCTGACCCCTGGGGTCCGTCACACACACCCTTGGTGACCTCTACTCTTTAACTTTAATCGTTTTGTGCTACCGCTCACAGGATGAGTATGGGTGCACTATAAACTAGCCGCTGTATGTGGCAAAATTCAAAAGCGGATCCCCGCCATTTTCACTACACAACACAACACCACCACACACACACCACACCACACACACACACACAGATGATCAGTACGGATGAGCCTCGACCTGAGCCCTGACAGAACATTACCGTTGTACTAATTCGTCAGGCCGCGGTGAGGAAGTATATGAGAGTGATTTGGGAAGTTATATTTATGTTCCATATAACATATTTATGGTTTATTCACCTGTGTGTGTGTGTGTGTGTGTGTGTGTGTGTGTGTGTGTGTGTGTGTGTGTGTGTGTGTGTGTGTGATGGCTTGAATTTTGAATTTTTCCACATACAGCGGATAGTTTATTGTGCCCATGGAGTTGACCTCAGGTAATATCAAGATCAGATATAAAGGTCAAAGGTTCATAAATCTTTTCAATGTTTTACTTGACATTTGACCTGACACTCAAGGTTATGTCCAAGAACCAGTTATATATCAGTTTATCTTGCCTGGAGGGTTGTGTTACTCTAACCACTTGTTGCCTTATTGTCTTGCCTTACTTTTATATGATGATCACACATTCACAGTGAGTCCAGTTTGTCTCCTCTTGCTTAACAACTACAGCTAAACTTTGCATCATAAACACATTCAATAGTTTTGGCTGTTAGCATTTCCCGAGTTATTTTTACATTTGGTTATATATTTAGTCAAGTTTCTAAAGCCTTCAATACACAGTGTGGGGCAGCGTGGCCGGCACTGCACTCGACCACCTTCACCTCCCCAACAGTAACGTTATGTTTCCATTTACAGGTGGATGGACTGGCAGTGTCCCTGTTTACACTGCACTCTCAGGCGGTGAACGCAAGACAAAGAAGACGTAAGTACAGACTTTTTGCTAATGAGTAAAAGATGCATTTAAAGATTTACATAAGAAACTTATCAGAAGAGATTCACGAATTCTGAATTCGTGTCCACCAAAATAGTCTATACAGGAGGTGTCGTGCACATAAAGGAACATAACGTATTGTGCAGGTTCCGTGTATATAAACTATTGAGGCGGTAAGAACAGAGCAAGTTGAGGGTGGCAGTGTGACCTTTAGGGGGCGTCGTGCCTGCCACCCTTACTACACCCTAACGCTGTCTGCTAACTGCTCATCCACACGACTTAATGTCCACTGTTTCCGTTTTTATCTTCGTGATTATTGTTATTTTTTCCCTCTTTCCCTTCCACCTTTATGCTTAAATGCATTACGTTTTTTTTTGGTTAATTTATTCTTTTCTCAGAATACTTAAATTATAAACCATTTCGAGTCCTTGTTATTTATGGGTGCACACCTTAGTGCTTCTCTCAGCATGGATTTTTTAACATTTCACTTTTTTCCGTTTATATAATGTAAACTAATCGATGTTGCGACAGAAAACGAGAAGAAGTGCCAACAAAATAATCCCCGTATAGCCTTCTGCCTCTCCTTGATTTAAGTTGTTCCAGCCACAGACACACAGACAGTCAGTTGTTTGACGTGTCAGGACTCAACCCCGCGTCTACTTGATCTGATTCCTCAGGCATAATGAGGCGCTGTGGTTTTTTGTTTTTAATTTCCTTATTTGGTCAACATATTTTTTTGTTATTCTGTTCTTCATTATTTTCTTATTGCATCTCTATTAAATGCTGATCTGTAGAAATCTTTAGGTCGAAGAAGTTCCTGAGACAACACCATACTGTTACTCTGTGTTGCTCTGCCTTAATACACGAAGCTTATTGTACCTGTAATTAATGGAAATGTTAGGTCCTCGTGCCTGGTAATATACTGAAAGTGATGCAAATACGCCATTTAAATCAATCTGTCAAGGTGTAAAATATATTAGCTACCTGTAACTACTACTAATTAATATCTAGAACAACATTTTCTTCAAATTATTTTCTAAAGTACGAAAGATGCGGCGGCATTATTTAAGCCTCTTGCTTTCTTAATAACTTCTCTGTCAGGCTGAGCGGAAGCCCATCATTTGCAGAATCATGTTGTACCTCACACATAACTCAGCCGTGATTCAGGTGACCGCCATCAGCGCTTCATAATACACCTTACAGCCACCACTGAAAAGACCGCTGATAGCTTTCATCATAGCGCGGCTAAACTCTCAATAAGAAAATCTCTTCCACTCCGAGGGAAATCGTTGGGTTTATTTTTATGTTAATGCAAGGTAAACAAATATTATGACAAGGCTTTTATGGTTTTAACAATATTTCTTTTACATTTATTATTACTTCATTTGTTATTTTGTTTATATAAAAGGTGTACTTGGCGTTTGTACCCACACGACCCTTACGGTACACTACACCAGACAACACAGAGCCAAGACAATCATTCTTCACTACAACATTGACCTCATATGCAGTCTAATATTGGCGTGAACCCTGGCCATTCGGGTTTCCTGGTAACTCTTAGACCAATCATACTGGACACATTGGGCGTCTATATAAAGCAAGGAAATGCACACCTCCGCATATACAAATTTTTTAGCTATCCAGGTCTAGGATTCGGCCTTACGTATTGAACACCTTGTACCGGCCTCTATAAAACTCGGTAACTCGTGAAGTGAAGAGACATCGCACGAAAGACAGCCAGACAGACATATGAGGTTTGTTTCCAGGTATTGTTTCCCTGGTGATAACCTTCGACCTCACTCCCACCTACTGTTGTCGTCTTCACCGAACTGGAGCGTTTAACGGGGACCAACGGACGCGTTGGTGACGGCCTCGATTTAGTTGGAGGACCGGCGGTAGATGCGCGGGGTGAATATTGGCCTGACACCACTAGTAGGGATTCCGAAACTGACCTGAGGATATATGACGATCCTGGCCAGAACGTTTTCCGAAAAAAGAAGGAATGCTTGAATAAAATAAATAAAGAAAGTAACTGGCCCAGTCCACAATCACTAAAATCCTCTCCTTCACAGCTGGTAGCCAAGTGTACCTTCAAAAACAACTGCCCTTGACTGTGGGCTGGTATACATGACTGCCAGAGATGTAATTCCTGATAAGATTATAAACTTGGCTGTCAAGTTGGTGACGTCGTTATTCTGATGATTTCTTTTTTTTATTAATCCATTAAGACTCAATTTGATTTTGTTTTCATTGAGATTTCCTGTTTTTGTGTTGTAACCGTCAACATGTCGAGTTTTTACCTTTTTAATATATTCGACAACTAAAACTTGCCCATAAGAACTTTTGGATTAACTGTTAAATAAAGTAAAATTAATCTAAATTGTTATCAATGTACATCGTGTTGTCCAATGAAGCAGCTTCCTGTCAACCTTTAATACATTAATCAACATTAACATAATAGAAACAAGGGGATATAAGCATAATTCTCTTCACGTCACATTATACTCCGCCAAGTGTTGTGTTTATACGTGGCTGCGTCGTTCCGTCCACCATTAGTTCCTTTGTCCGTGACGGTTCAGGAACTAAATTTAATACACTCAATTATTCCTTTGTTTTTCACCGAATTTTTTTATTCTTAGTATATGTGAATTATAATTTTTTTCTTCATATATTATTTCTTGCGATGGCAGTAACCTTTTGTAAACTGTCATAGCGAAGACATTATGCCCAGCCGACCTATTGCTTGTCTTTTTTGGGTAGTTTATGTACAGACGAGGACACTATGTCTAGTAGAGGACAGGGCAGTGTGTTCGGGAGAGTACAGGACAGTGTGTTCAAGAGAGTACAGGACAGTGTGTTCACGAGAGTACAGGACGGTGTGTTCAGGAGAGTACAGGGCAGTGTGTTCAGGAGAGTACAGGGCAGTGTGTTCAGGAGAGTACAGGACAGTGTGTTCATGAGAGTACAGGACGGTGTGTTCAGGAGAGTACAGGGCAGTGTGTTCAGGAGAGTACAAGACAGTGTGTTCATGAGAGTACAGGTCAGTGTGTTCACGAGAGTACAGGACGGTGTGTTCAGGAGAGTACAGGGCAGTGTGTTCAGGAGAGTACAGGGCAGTGTGTTCAGGAGAGTACAGGACAGTGTGTTCATGAGAGTACAGGACAGCGTGTTCAGGAGAGTACAGGACAGTGTGATTCACCTGACCAGCAGCTCACTGGTCAACTTCTAAAATCTACAATAATATATTTTGTTCCAGTTATTATTTTCTAAGTCGAGAGTTTCCGTACGAGAGCTGCATTGTGTTGAGTCTCTCTCCACTGCGAGGCATCAGGGATAATTAGAGGCTTTCATTCGTCGACCTCAGCCTTTCGTCTTTCCAAATTGATTTTAGGTTGATGGCCTTAATAGATGAATGTTAACGAAATATGAAAACTATTTTGATAGTCGCAGTTCTTTCCTGCTTTATGGTGGCTGGAGGCAATGGCTGCTTCGTTCAGGCTCTCATGTCCAGTCACTCCTGTGGGATTTCTGGTTTTGTTTGTTTGTCGAGTATTATTTTAGATAGTATCACAGTTAGTAACATCATCAGGGAGCTTGTTGTTACTTGACCAGTGCTGTTGTTCCTTTCAGCAGCTGAGGATCGTTTGTGGTTGAATATTTCATTGTGTTTGCTTCTATGTTTGCATTCCGGCTCAATATTCTTCTCTTACATAAACAAATATATACGAGGAAACAGTCGATGTATTGCCGGGAGGGAGATAGACTAAATGTTTTTCTCGTATATTTACTCAGATATATTTGGCCGGAAGTGAAACAAAAAAATTTCTCTTCAGCATCTTTTCAATCCATTTTATATTTTTTCAAAATTAACCTCAATCAAGAGGTCGGCGTTTGTGATGATGACCTCTGCTTATATATCCTGATGGTTGTGTGTACTGTATATAATCTCACATGTCCTTCATCACCTTCCAGGGATGTCAAACGAAAGAAGCACAGAGACGTATAACAAAAAAGATGCAGTTTCGATGCTTAACTGCCTCCTCTTATTTGTGAGTGAGTGAGTGAGTGAGTGAGTGAGTGAGTGAGTGAGTGAGCCAGACAGTAAATAAAGGGAAATATAGAAGGCAGTTTATTCCTGAGGTGACAGTAGTGATCTAACTCAAGTAACAAAGACTTAAAGGTTTAGTTAACTTAATGTATTATATTTCTGACAAGTTCTCGTAGCCTTTATGTTTAACCTCTTCCCAAAAAGCGAGAAATAACTTTACAGATTATCGGTCAACTACCGAGGTCAAAGGTCAACACCGGGAGAGAGTTGGTGCTGTGGTCAACACGTTTTATATAGACAGTGAATATTAATTTCTTTTAATTCCTTCCAGAGAGAATGGTTTCTTTAGCTTTGTCTGTGTATCCGTGTGTCTGTCTCTTTCTGTCTGTCTCTTTCTGTCTGTCTGCCTGTAAGCAATACCTCCCAGAACGGTTGGGTCACTTTATAGAAAATAAATTCAATACCGAGATCCTTGCTGGTCCAGGAGGATGTGTCTATCTGCATTTTATCTATTTATCCGTCTATCTACTCGTATTTGTTCCTAAGTTATTTGTTTTATGACTCGTAATAGAAAGGTAAATAATATTATAAAATTAGTATACTATTATTTCTAGTTAGGTTTACCACATCTTTGTCCGCCTTTACTGACTGACTGATTCTGTCGTTGAGAGAGTGTTTCCTCTGTTCATCCCGATCAGCTTTTATGGTACAGTACACCCGCCTGGAGTCCTGGACCTAAACTCACTTATGGTCAGGTCTCCGTTAACCTTGTTTTAGTGTTCTCACATTTCCACAGCACCAACTACCAAGATGTGTGGGATAGACAACTGCAACTTAATATTTTGAAATACATTTAAACTATAAAACTAAATAACAAGGAACTGTAGCAGATATTTTACGTATTCCTGGGTGATATAACGTAATTCTTGATGTTCGTCTCAGAGACCGTCCTATCAGATACTTATGAACGCAACTCACACTCCAAGCACCAATAATATCAATCTTGGTGTGTTTCTTCCATCCTCCAGAAACTCTGTCAAGCGATATTGGAAAATTCAACTGATGGTGCGGTGGAGGACGTGACCTGTGTGATGCCGGCCTGCTGTTTCTCTCTCAGTGTTATCAGTGCTCTCTCTCTTTGCTGCTTATATATATATATATATATATATATATATATATATATATATATATATATATATATATATATATATATATATATATATATATGTACAAATAAATCACTGTGGAGTGCGGCGTGTGGTCAGGTATATGTATACAAGGAAGAAAAACACAAGGATTCCCCAAGCGCTTTCGTGTAATTCACATCTTCGGGGTAATTACAGTCTAAGAGTACAAAACAAGGCATATATATATATATATATATATATATATATATATATATATATATATCATTTTAGTCCACTTATATAACACGCGGACTTTGAACATATAATCAACGACCTCACCAGCAAGGAATCGAACCCTCGACCTACTGGGTGTGACTAGGGAACGCTTACCGGCTAGGCCACAAGGACACTAAAAGCAGTTCTAGACTCTGTTATATGTCACACAAAGCCTGTTCATCGAGCTGATGGCGCCGTGAACCTCATTGGGAACTGCCCGTGCCTCTTATGTGGTGTCAGTAGCATTTTACCGAATCCAGCTGGTATGAAACGCGAGGTACATATATATACTTCATTTTTAGTCCATATAACACGCGGACTTTGAACATATAATCAACAACCTCACCAGCAAGGAATCGAACCCTCGACCTACTGGGTGTGACTAGGGAACGCTTACCGGCTAGGCCACAAGGACACTAAAAGCAGTTCTAGACTCTGTTATATTTCACACAAAGCCTGTTCATCGAGCTGATGGCGCCGTGAACCTCATTGGGAAACTGCCCGTGCCTCTTATGTGGTGTCAGTAGCATTTTACCGAATCCAGCTGGTATGAAACGCGAGGCACATATATATACTTCATTTTTAGTCCATATAACACGCGGACTTTGAACATATAATCAACGACCTCACCAGCAAGGAATCGGACCCTCGACCTACTGGGTGTGACTAGGGAACGCTTACCGGCTAGGCCACAAGGACACTAAGAGCAGTTCTAGACTCTGTTATATTTCACACAAAGCCTGTTCATCGAGCTGATGGCGCCGTGAACCTCATTGGGAAACTGCCCGTGCCTCTTATGTGGTGTCAGTAGCATTTTTTCCGAATCCAGCTGGTATGAAACGTGAGGTACATATATATACTTCATTTTTAGTCCATATAACACGCGGACTTTGAACATATAATCAACGACCTCACCAGCAAGGAATCGAACCCTCGACCTACTGGGTGTGACTAGGGAACGCTTGTGGCCTAGCCGGTAAGCGTTCCCTAGTCACACCCAGTAGGTCGAGGGTTCGATTCCTTGATGGTGAGGTCGTTGATTATATATATATATATATATATATATATATATATATATATATATATATATATATATATATATATATATATATATATATATATATATATATATATATACTTCATTTTTAGTCCATATAACACACGGACTTTGAACATATAATCAACGACCTCACCAGCAAGGAATCGAACCCTCGACCTACTGGGTGGGACTAGGGAACGCTAGGCCACAAGGACACTTGTGTCCTTGTGGCCTAGCCGGTAAGAGTTCCCTAGTCCCACCCAGTAGGTCGAGGGTTTGATTCCTTGCTGGTGAGGTCGTTGATTATATATATATATATATATATATATATATATATATATATATATATATATATATATATATATATATATATATATATATATATACTTCATTTTTAGTCCATATAACACGCTGACTTTGAACATATAATCCACGACCTCACCAGCCAGGAATCGAACCCTCGACCTACTGGGTGGGACTAGGGAATGCTACCGACCAACCCACAAGGACACTAAAAGCAGTCCAAGACTCTGTTATATTTCACACAAAGCCTGTTCATCGAGCTGATGGCGCCATGAACCTCATTGGGAACTGCCCGTGCCTCTTATGTGGTGTCAGTAGCATTTTGCCGAATCCAGCTGGTATGAAACACAAGGTACCATATATACTTCATTCTTAGTCCATATAACACGCGGACTTTGAACATGTAATCAACGACCTGGATTCGGTAGCGTTCCCTAGTCCCATCCAGTAGGTCGAGGATTCGATTCCTGGCTGGTGAGGTCGTTGATTATATATATATATATATATATATATATATATATATATATATATATAT
>NW_024757489.1:0-20020 GCF_018991925.1 Homarus americanus | reverse complement strand
ATAGGAGCTTGGCTGTTTGTCTGAAGGGAAGTTTGACTAGATTTTCCATCAGGACGTTGAACAGCATTGGACTGAGGATGCCTCCTTGTGGGGTTCCGTTTTCGTGGACCCTGTAGCTTGAGGTTGCTCCCTGAAAGCGTACTCGTGCTTCTCTCTGTGTGAGGTAGTTCTGGATCCACCCCAGCAACCTTCCTTGGACGCCTTTTTTAGCGAGCGTAGTTGTAATGGCCAAAGGATTTGCTAGTTCGAAGGCTTTCTCCAGGTCGAGGAAGACCACCAGAGCTGGTTTGTTGTCCACTGTGCTGAGTATCTCGGCGATGTTGTTGCCTGTGCCGGTGTTCTCGGTGTAAGCAAAGATGTGAGGGTGTGGGCTGCCTACTTTCCACTTGAGTCGGTTGAGAGCCATTCTTTCTCCGGTCTTCGCTATGCAGCTGAGAAGGGAGATGGGCCTTGGCTTGTCTGGTTCTCTGGGCTTCGGAATGGGCTGTATATCTGCCTTCTTCCATTCCGGTGGGAGTCTTTGTGCTGTCCACGAAGCATTGATGGCTTGCAGCAGAGCCTCGTGTCCGGCTGTACTGGCATGAGAAAGCATGGAGTAGGTTATCCTGTCGGCCCCTGGAGCTGTGTCCTTGCTTCGTTTTAGCGACTTCTGGAGTTCTTGCTGGTTGAATGGTCTGTCAGTGTCATCTTCACTGTTGCAGGCCTCTTCGATCATCTGGAGTCTGACCTGTCGCAGACGCCGTTGTGTCTCCTCCGCCTGTCTCGGGAGGTTTTTCGTTGCTGCTCGGTCGGAGAACAGTTTTGCAAGTCTCTCGGCTTCCTCTTCTGGGTTGGGATGAGTTGGTGGTGGTGGTGTTGCCTTCCCAGATGCCCTTCGGATCTGGGCCCACATCTTGCCAAGGGTGGTGTGCTCGTTCAGTGCGGAGCACCACTTGAGCCAGCTTGCGTTTTTAATTTCTTCCTTCTCTTCCCTGGTATCCTTGACTATGACTTGCAGGAGATGTCTGTTTGTTGCCGTGGGATGTCTCCTGTAGTTTCTTCGGGCCATGTTCACTCTGTGGTTGAGTTCTTTCACCCTGGGACAGTAGTACCAGTAATCATTGTACTGTCTTGATGTGGGTTTTGTTTTTGGGATAGCCTCTTCTGCCGCTAGGTGAAACGCCTCGACCAATTGGTGGTGGAGGGTTGTCTCATCCGCGGGTGCTGCGCCGGCCGGCTGTGATTTTTCGCGCCACTTAGCCAGGTGTTTCTTGAAGAGTCCCCAGTCTGCCTTTGGAGTGTTGTATCTCCATCTCGGGGGGGGTGGAGTGGGGAGTTTGTTCACCTTCAGCGTTGTTAGGGTGGCGAAGTGGTCACTGGTCAGCGTGGGGTGTATCTGCCAGGAGGCCGAAGGCTGTAGTGCACTGGAGACGAAGGTTAGATCTAGCCTTCCTCCCCTAGTGTGGGTGGGCTCTCCGGTGTTCAGGAGGCAGATCTCGGGTGTATCTTGAAAGGTGGTGTATAGGTGTAGGCTGTCTTCATTTGTGGGGCTTGCCGAGCTTAGGAAGGGATGATGTGCGTTGAAATCCCCTCCTATGAGTGTGGCGTGGTCAGCGGCCGAAGCAAATAATTGAGTCACCTCCAGTGAGCCCCTTGGGTTCTTGTAGATGTTGTGAACAGTTAATTCCCGTTCTTGGAGGGTTACTTTGACGGCCTGTGTCTCGATGTTTTCCCCACATGGAAATTGTTGCGTGACATCGGCGGAGGGTATGCTTGACTTGACCAAGATCATACATCCTCTTGTTGACGCCCGCGTGAAATGCCTCCTGTATGTCTTGTAACCGCTGAATTTGAAACAGTGGTGTTCTTGTAGAAGTGTTTCTTGTAGGAGTATGATGTCAAGCTTGTCCTTGGCTGCTGCTTCTTGTAGGAGGTGTTTCTTGTTTTTGATGCCCTGAGCATTCCATGTTAGGATGTTCAGGGTGCTGATGTTTTCCACCACTGTTTCATCGGGGACTTCTGGTGGTCCTCGATGGAGATGTCCAAGTTCGATTCCAACTGGATCAGGTTCATATCTTCGTGTTCTGTGGTTTTTGCCTTCTGGGCCGTGGTTCGGTTCAGGGGAGTTGAAACGTCCAGTTTCTTTCTGGGAGCTGTCGGTATCTTGGGTTTTCTGTTGGCCCTCTTCGGTGTAGAGTGTACCTCGGCTGTCACTCGTGTGAGGACCGGCGTGGCTTCCTCCACTGAGGTGGCTGGAGCTGTGGCGACTTGCCCGAGGACGCTCCCCATGAGTATTTGGAGCTGTGTGGGTTGGATCTTGTGGCCCAGTAGTCCGGCTAGGCCCTCCGCGAAGGTTTTCAGTACCTTGGCTAGGTCTGATACGTGTATCATTCCTTCTGGTGCCTTGGTGTGTGCTTCTTTTGTCTTTCTCGTGGTTGTCGTTGTCTGCTGCTTGGGTGGCTGAGGTGTGGCCGTAATGAGGCCAGGAAACTGGGCTGCACTTTGGGTGTTGACCGGCTGAGGAGGTTGGCTTTGTTGTTTTGGCCTTTGGGTTCCCCACACGAAGGTACTTGGTGGGGCTGGTGTGCAGGCGGTGGGGGCCGGTCTTGCTGCTGGTCGGTTTGCCTGGACCCTCTTTGTCCTCTCGTGGTGTTTGCCCCCGCAGTTGGCAAACTTGGGGGCAATTTTTTCCCCATTTTTCAACTTGGTGAGGCAGGAGTGTGTGCCGTAGGCTGCCCTTTGTCGGACGGGGGAGAGCATCTCTCGGCTTTTAAGATCTTCGGGTGGTTCTCCAGGGGTTCGAGAGGTAGTTCCTTTGGGTACCGGAGGACTACCGACTTCATCAGTTTCTGGGCGGGGTCTAGCTTGGTTGAAGTAATGGTGGGGGTGTTTTGTAGGTAAGTGTCGAGGGTGGTGGCGGAGTTCTTGTCTTTGGGGTGAACGATCATCTCCCCCTTTAGGTTGGGCCGCACTGAGAACTTGGCCAGTGGGTTTTGCTTTTCCATCTCTGTGACGGCGGCATATGTTGTTTTTGCGTCCGTTTTCGTGATCCGGAATTTTGGCAGTGTCGTTGGAGGTGAGCTGGTGGTGGTGATGGGTGCCTTGGGGGCTGCTTGACGGCAATCGTTTCCCGAAAAGGCACGTCGGCGTTTCTTATTTTCTACCTTCGTCCAATTGTCCTCAGTAGCGGTAGCAGTGGTTGTGGTGGTGGAGGTGGTGGTGGTGGTGGAGTTGTTGGAGGTGGTAACATGCCTTCAATTAAAATCAAAGTGGACCGTACCATCCAACCGTGCACCGACCTCGCCTCACTTATTTTCCAGCTGACATGTATATTTCAGATCCGTTCCTTCACCAATGACGACATTGTCAAAATATTTGTACAAACTGATGAAGATGCCGACCTATTCCACTCCCCAGCAGTGAACAATAGACTGAGGGACAATGGCCTAACGGTCCTCAGTTCACCTGAATACCGCGCAAAATGCACCCTCATATGTAGGAAAGTCATTCCTCAGATCCTTGACAACCCTAACCTATTGACAGAACTCAACTCACAAAACACCCCCCAAATGACATATGCAGCCCGGATGGGAACTCTCCCCATGTTAAAAATCACTACGGCTACTCAAACTGACGCCATCAAATTAAAATCATACGGAATTAAAATCGGCAGCAATATCATCCCCTCAAGAGACATTGAATTTCAACATTACATACAGGTACACCAATGTTTTAATTGCTATCAATTCGGGCACAACACCAACCGTTGCAGTAATACAATAACCTGCTCAAAGTGTGCCAATCAAGGCCACTCATACCGAAACTGCACTGCCACGGTAACAAAATGCTGCAACTGCAAAGGCACTCACGCTGCCATCAGCAACAAGTGCAAAATTAGACTCGACAATAGCACAACCCCCCTCCCTCCCCGCCGATCACCTCCTACAGCACCACCTCCACCTCCCCACCACTCACTCCCTACTGCCTCGGCCCTCCCCACCCGCACTTGCTGGACCAACAACGTGACCGCCCCCCCACCCTCCTCCGACATGGACGCAAAAATCACCACCATCATACTTCTGGCACATACCCTAAGCAACGGAAACAGGTCTCTTTTTCTGAAACTGGCAATTGATGGTTTGAGGGAGAACGGCCTCCCTACCATACACATTCCTGATTCCTTCAGAACCGGTCCCGACCTCATCTTCCCCACTGCCCCCATCCCCGACCGGACCAGCATGCCACCCCCTCCCCCCAGAGAAGCCACTGCAATCTCCCTCCGCCCCTCCACTTCTGCCATGCCCACACCTGACTTATCTCACCAACCTACTGTTACCTCACCCCCCGGAGTAATCAGTCGAAAACCTCCCGACCCCTCCACCTTGACCTTGCCTACACCTGACTTTTCCCACACGACTACGATGAACTCCCGAACCTCCAAAATCCGAACCAAACCCAATCTTCCCTAACACCTCAGACTCCCAAGAATAAAATGGCTGCCCATCCCCCCACTGAAATGGTGGTCAAGACCACTAGGCCTAAGAGGAAAAACACCTCCCCCCTTTCTTCCTACACACCTGACTGCAAAAGAATTATAAAATACACACATCCAACTAAATCTATAATTAAAGTAAATCTATTCGGCACTACCCCAAAGAAAACAGGAAACAACCCCGACACGAACCTAGCACACTCCACTCCTCTTCCCAACTCCCCGACACACACAGTCACGTAACCGCCCATCCCTCACCTACATACACCTCACTCAGACCTCGCTCACAGTCACTCGACAAGTTAGACCTCATCTCTGCACCCCAGAATTTCAATCTCATATAAGTAACAAATTATACAACATGATCACCATTATGCAATACAACTGTAGAGCATATCACTCAAACAGACATGCCATCTCTCTCCTCATACAAGAACACAACCCAGACATCCCCCTCCTCAACTCAATATGCACAGACACCAAAATCAAGCACTTCGGCTACACAAGCAGACAATCACCCCACGAACTATGCGAGGGCGTTGCAATCCTCATCAGATCCTCCATGAAACACGAATTCATCACCAACTTTGCCTTCAAACACTTCATGGCCGCCAAGATCTACACTCAACACGGACAGATTATCATCTGCACAACATACTCAAGACCTAACTCGCGTATCCCATTCACAGACCTAAACTCCATCTTTAACAACTCACACCTACCTGTAATACTAATGGCCGACCTCAATGCACACCACACCGCATTCCAACACAACCGCATCGACCCCCTTGGCCAACAACTACACGCTTTGGTCACTCAAAAAAACCTTCACCACATTGGCCCTTTCTTCCCCACATTCTACGCTGCTCACGGCAAAGGCACTCCAGACATCGTCATCACCAACACCCCTGCCTCCAATTCCAACACTACATCACTCCCGGCCCCCTATCAGGCTCAGACCACATTCCCATCACTCTTCACCTCTCCAACAATCCCATCCTCCTCCCAGCAACCTCACCTCAATACCAGTATCAACACGCAGATTGGGATGCCTTCAAGAAAACACTCTCTGAACAACAATACACTCTCAACCTCGAACACCAACCCACTAGGATGATTGAGGAAACCTGGACACACCTTTTCAACACTATCACCGCCATAGCAGATACCCACATTCCTAAACACCGGTTCAAGAAAAAATACTCCTTCACACCCTCCATACGAACTCAACGCCTACTTCACTGCTACAGGACACGATTCGAACTAAACAAACTTAACCTAGCACCAGTTTCCACAGACATCTCCACACTAAGAACACACATCATCCATAGCCTCCGTCAAGATCATGAGGTTCACTGGGCAAAACTCGTAGAGGCTGCCCAAGAACACAGAACACATAACCCCCGAGAATTTTGGCAAAGGATCGCCAGGCTGAAAGGAACTGCGAAACTCCCCTTTGATCACCTGCTAGTAAATGGTAGGAAAATCAATGAGCCAGCCGACGTAGTACAAACACTAAAACAACACTGGGAACACATTTTCCACCCACACCCCCCCACACAACAAAGGTACATCTTAAACCACATAAACAACATCACCACACACATGCAAACACTTCACGACAGAACAACTCCTGACAACACAATAGATACCTCCACTCTCACACAGGACCACACCCTCACTGCTCCTTTCACCCCAACAGAAGTCGCACAAGCACTGGACAAAACCAAAAAGAAAACTCCAGGTGACAGCAATATTGGTCAAGCAATCCTGAAGCACCTGCCCCGAGAAACAATCACAGCCATTACATACCTCTACAACACCCAACTGGCTACAGGATACTTCCCAAAGCTCTTTAAGACAGCCACAGCCGTCATGATACCTAAACCAAACAAAACCCAACAGATCCTCAAAACTACAGACCGATCAGCATACTAGAAGTCTTAGGCAAAACTTTTGAAAGACTATACAACACCCGCCTCAGATACCACCTTGAAGATGAACAACTACTGTCCTACAAGCAGTTCGGCTTCAGAGCACACCACTCAACTCAAGACGCACTCAATATAATCACAAACTACCTCCACATGAACAAAGATGCATACAAGATAGCACTCATTACAAAAGACGTACAAAAAGCCTTCGACACAGTTTGGCACGATGGATTAAAGTACAAGATATGCACCAATTTTAACCTCCCTCAAAAATCACAACAATTACTATGTAACTTCCTAACAGACAGAAAAATGAGGATAAAAGTCACACCTGCCTACTCTGACCACTTCACACTGCATGCAGGAGTCCCACAAGGATCAGTCCTGTCCCCAACACTATACATTCTTTACACAAACGACTTACCTGACCCCTTACACATCGACTCTCTGACAATACAGTACGCCGACGATGTAACCCAACTAGTCAGACACAGAACCCTTGATCACCTAACAGACAAAGCTAACAGGGAACTCGAACAAGTTACACAATGGGAACTCCGATGGCGAATACAAACCAACCCGAACAAAGCACAAATCACCTACTTCGGCACCAAAAGACGACAACCACGTCACATTTACCTAAACCCCTACATCGCCTACCCTTCACCTATAACTATCAAACGAACAAACACAATCCTAGGAGTCACATTCAACAACACCCTCACCATGACACTACACACCAATATGAAGGCTTTGATCGCAAAGAAAACACTCGGGAATATATACAGATTCAGAACTGCATCAATCAAAACCAAAACACACCTATTCAAAGCCCTCATACGCCCACTATTGACTTATGCACCTAACACACTCCAGCTAGCACCACCATCAAGCGCCAAGAAACTTCAAGTCATTCAAAACAAAGCACTAAGATTCATCCATAACACACACTGGTCATCCTTCACCCGAAATAGTCATTTACATGAACTCAGCTCCGTCCCCCCACTTAACATCTACTGGAGACAACTAGGTGACAAACAAATAGAATCACTCCTCACTACTTACCCTCAATGGCAGGATTATTTCGACAACATCATACTCCCACGCAGATTCAGAGACAGAAATCCCTCCATACTAAACAGACCAAACACTCCCCTCCCACCTCCCTTGTATTAATAACTTCCCTATAACCACACCCAAAAAAAAAAAAATTCCCCCCCAAATTAAACCTAACCTCTCCTTAACCCTCACCCAACGATTCCCTCCTCCCCCCTCACTCCAAACCCCACGCCACCAACTCAAACTCAAGACCACTCAAAAAAAAAAAAAAAAAAAAAAACTAACCACTCAACCTGTACTCAACACTCCCCCAAACAAAAAGAAGAAAAGAAAAAGACCTGTACCAAACTCTCAAAAATAAAAACCCAATATACCCAGCCAAGTATTAGCGCAATCCCAATAAAAAAAAAAAAAAAAAAAAAATAAACCATTCTACCACTAACTAACCACACCCTATCACTCCTCCCAAAATAAAACCCTAACATACCCAGCCGTTACTAGCAATCCCACACAAAATAATAAATAACCATTCTACCATTAACTAACCACACCCTATCACTCCTCCCAAAACAAATACCTAACTTACCCATCCCATACTAACTCGGATGACATGTACGTTTCCCTTAGCCAATAAGGTCGGGGAGAGTTCCACAGTGCCTGTACGCAAGCCCTCTCCCTCAAGAATGTTACCTACACTGTTTTATGGGCATCTCCCTTAGCCAAACGGTACCAAATTGCAGACGACATTGAACGCCTCCCTTAGCCAATAAGGTCGGGGAGGGGTGCAATGTTCCTGTACACAAACCCTCTCCCTCAAGAATGGGGCCAGAACTCACAATACCTGCAAGAGCCTACCGCAATTGCAGAAGTCCTTTACTAGCCAAAGGAAAGAAAGAATGCAATGATTAACCCAACTCTGCCAACCACTAACAAAACCTACAATCCTCCCAAAAGAAAAACTTAACCCACCCAACCTTACTCACAATCCTCCCAAAAAAAAAAAAGCTAACTCACTATCCAATCACTAATCAACACCTTCAATCCTCCCAAAAGAAAAACTTAACCTACCCAACCTTACTCACAACCCCTCTTAGAAATCAATACCTACAATCCTCCCAAAACAAAAACTTAATATACCCGACCTTTCTAACAAGCCCCTTTGACCCTCCTAATAAAAAAAACAAAAAACAAAAAAAACAAAAAAAACATATGACTCAATACAACTATTCATTAGCAACACAAAACATATCATTCCTAAGAAATCCTACCATACTATAAATTGGTTCCAACAACTCTCCAAAGTCTCTCCTCCTCCCGACAACCGAACCATACCTGACCTTATATCAATTATCCTAACCCTCCCCCTCTCCCCTTACTACATTTCCACGCAAACGCATACACACTCACACAACAACCCCCCCGAAGCAAAAAAGTAATTCACCTCAACTCAACATACAACCTCCACCCCCGCCAATCCCCAAACACAAACTCCCCCACCCCCGCCAGACAAAGCCTCTCATAACACCACAACTCTCCAAAACCAAATCAAACATACCCAACCTCTATACCAGCCACTGTCAACATTATCGACCTAACTCAAGACTGAAACCAAACAACCTATATCTCACTCTCATCTCCGTTCACAATTTGACAAAGCTCAAATCTGTCCCCTGCTATTACTAAATAACTCTCCTACGATACACTCATCCTTCCTTACTACGAATACTTTGACATTTCAAGCTCAAAGATTCAAAACTCTTCCTCCAACTCTCTCCATTTCTCTCTGACATAGCTGAAAGACCCACAACTCTCAGAAACAAATCAAAACATACCCAACGTCTGTGACATCCAATTCTCAATAAAATCGACCTAACTCAAGACTGAAACCATTCAGCCTATATCTCATTCTCGTCTCCGTTCATAATTTGACAAAAAAGCTCAAATCTGTCTGCTGCTATTACTAAAAACTCTCCTACGATACGCTCATCCTTCCTTACTATGAATACTTTGACATTTCAAGCTCAAAGATTCAAAAACCCTTCCTCCAACTCGCTCCGTTCCTCTTTGACATAGCTCAAAGACTTTACCTTCATCTTTATCCAAACAACCCTACGACTAGCAAAATTTCTATATTTTCACCTTCTCTGTTTGCTTTGATCGTGTGTGCCTGTGCGTCCGTCCACTTGCGTTTCTCGGCTTGCGCCGCCGCCGTGGCGGGGCGGTTCTTCCTACGCTCTGCCAACACTGCCCGAGCTAAGACGACAATCAGAACACCTGCGTTGGCCCTTTGCTTGCTCGGACCTGCTCCCGCCCTCCCTCTGCCTCGTCCTGATTGTTGTTGTTGTTGCACCCTCAGGGCATTTTGCCTACCCCCTCACGCAAGCGGTGTTTAGCCACTGCACCTGTTCTCTCCTTCTAAAATTCACTTCCATCCTCCCTTTATTCTTCCTCTGAACCTCCTTCCCCCCTGTCACTAGCATTTTTCTAGTTCTAGGCTGTACGCTGATTGGCTGGTCGGAGTGCGGCCGGAGCTCAGTTGGGAGTTGTAGGGGAGAGTAGCCACTACAATACTCCCCCTCCCCTCCCGGCGCGGCGGGAGGCTGGATGTTGTCCGGGTTGTGTCCCACACATAACACATACCGGGCAGGTGTATGTACGACTCGGCCGCTACGTGTAACAACTCCCTCCAGTGACACAAAACCTGTGGGAGAATTAGGAGGAGAAAGAGGGTTTGGGATTAGAGGAGGTTGTACAAGCAGTGGTTGTTGTGCTCCTGCTGCTGCAGGGGCTGCGTCAGGAGGAGGGTCCATGGCAGGAGCAGGTTCTACGATAGGTGCAGGTTCTACGATAGGTGCAGGTTGTATGTCAGGAGGAGGGTCCATGGCAGGAGCAGGTTCTATGTTAGGAGGGAGGTCTAATGCAGGTTCAGGTTCTATGACAGGAGGAGGGTCTATGATAGGTACAGGTTCTATGATAGGTGCAGGTTCTATGTCAGGAGGAGGGTCCATGGCAGGAGCAGGTTCTATGATATGAGGAAGGTCTATGCCAGGAGCAGGTTCTACAGCAGGAACAGGGTTTACTTGAGGGTGAAAAGAGGGTGCCCAGAAATGTCGTGGGCGTGGTGTTGCTGCCGGTGGTAACTGCGGGTAGACTGGTGCAGGCGTAGTTTGTTGATGGTGCTGCTGGACTGGGGGCCCAAAGGGTAAGGTGGCCGGTTTGACTCGGTGTATGCTGACGGTGTCATGTCTGCCATTCCGGATAATCGTCAGGAACTTTGCTGAACGGGTAACCACCTGGAAGGGTCCATCGTAGGGACGTTGTAATGGGTTGCGATGAGCATCACGCCTGACGAAAACATACTCGGCTGTGAGTAGTGCAGGAGGGATGTATTCAGGGCGCCGAGGAGGCTGGCGTGGAGTAGTAGCTCTGAATGCAGAAACTGCTTGTCGTAGTTTTTGGAGTAAGTCGTGACGAGCGGCTGGAGTGGTTTGGTAAGGGTTAGGAGGGAGTGAGAAATCCCCAGGTAGCCGAAGGGGCTCGCCTAGTGTAAGATCTGCTGGGCTACAGTCCATATCCTCCTTGTGTGACGCACGGATGCCGAGGAGCACTAAGGGGAGCGCATCAGTCCAGCTGTAAGGGTCGTGCTGTGCCTTGAGTGCGTCCTTTAGCTGCCGGTGAAAACGCTCTACCATGCCGTTGGCTTGAGGGTGGTATGCTGTAGTGCGTTGTCTAGACGTGCCGAGGAACTGTAGGAGGTGCTGCCAGAGTTGTGACTCAAACTGGACTCCTCGGTCAGTGATTACGGTTGCGGGGGGGCCGAAACGGGAAACCCAACCGGACATGAAGGCGCGGGCAGTAGTCTCTGCTGTAGCATTGGGCATGGGAATTGCTTCTGTCCACCTGGTGAAACGGTCGATGCAGGTGAAGATGTAGGTGCTGCCGTAGGATGATGGAAGAGGTCCCACGATGTCGAGGTGTACTACTTGAAAACGTCCTTTGGGAATAGGGAAAGTATGTAAGGGGGCCCGTATGTGACGATGTACTTTGGAGGATTGGCAGGCCAGGCACTGGGCAGCCCATTTCTTAGTATCGGACTTGATGCCGGGCCAGACGACACGTTGTGTGAGGAGGCGCTGGGAGGCCCGCACACCCGGGTGGCTGAGACCATGGATGCGGTCGAACACCGCGCGGCGGTGGACATGAGGCACGAACGGTCTAGGATGCCCACAGGATATGTCGCACCACAATTTTGTCTTTGTGCCAGGAACAGGGAGTTCTTGGAGTGTGAGGCTTGAGGGGGATGACTTGTATTTTGCCAGGTCTTCGTCCTTCTCTTGAGCCGCGGCTAGCTGCCCATAGTCAATGGGTGGAGATGAGGGAAGAATGTTGGATACGCAACGAGAGAGGGCGTCGGCGATCTCGTTGTGGCTGCCTCTAATGTGTTGGACGTCACTGGAGAACTCTGAGATGTAAGCCAAGTGGCGCAGGACACGAGGTGTATGTGACTGGGAAGCTGAAGCGAAGGCGTGGACGAGGGGCTTGTG
Organism: Homarus americanus; assembly: GCF_018991925.1. Classification (NCBI taxonomy): domain Eukaryota; kingdom Metazoa; phylum Arthropoda; class Malacostraca; order Decapoda; family Nephropidae; genus Homarus; species Homarus americanus. The sequence continues at coordinate 8,012 of NW_024757489.1, read as the reverse complement.
ATCAGTGAAGATGGTGAACTGACGGGCCTCGAGGAAGTGCTGGAAATGTTTGACAGCCAGGTATATGGCCAGGAGTTCTCGATCAAAGGCGCTGTACTTGAGGTGTGGTGGTTGAAGCCGTTGTGAGAAGAAAGCAACGGGCATAAGAATTCCGTTGATCTCCTGCTGTAAGACGGCGCCCACTGCAGTAGAAGAAGCGTCTGTTGTGAGAGTGGTCCGGGCGTTAGGTGCGGGGTGGGCCAGGAGGGTGAGGCGTGTAATGTGCTGTTTGACAGTTGTGAATGCCGTGGCAGCCTCTTGAGTCCACACGAGAGGCTTGTGAGACTTCTTTGGGCGTCCCTTGAGAAGGTCGTGTAGGGGGGCTAGGACGGTGGCAGCTTTGTCAATGAAGCGGTGGTAGTAGTTGACTAAACCCAGGAATTCTCTGAGTTTCTTCACCGTTTCAGGTTTGGGGAACTCCCTAATCGCGGTTATCTTCTGTGGTAGGGGTTGTATGCCACTGGGCGAGACTCTGTGACCGAGGAAATCGATGGCCGAGGTTCCAAAGACGCACTTAGCAGGATGAACTTTCATGTTGTTGTTCTGCAGGCGTTGGAGAAGGAGTTGTAGGTGGTGGTGGTGCTCGGCAGGCGTCGAAGATGCAACGAGGATGTCGTCAATGTAGACAGTGACAAAGTCGAGGTCGCGAAGCATATGGTCCATGTACCTCTGGAAAGTCTGTGCTGCATTGCGTAAGCCAAAACTCATGAAAGTGTACTCAAAGAGTCCAAACGGGGTGGTGATGGCTGTCTTCTGGGTATCTGCCGGTGCTACTGGGATCTGGTGGAAGGCACGCTCCAAGTCGATCTTCGAGAAGATAGTCTTGCCATGAAGTTTGTGGTGAAAGTCCTGGACATGCGGAATAGGGTACCTGTCAGGTTTGGTGACGAAATTCAGGGCTCTGTAGTCGCCACACACCCTCCACTCGCCGGGCGTTTGCTTAGGAACCATGTGAAGAGGCGATGCCCAGGGACTCCTTGAAGGGCGAATGATGCCATCTTGCAGTAGTTTGTTGAATTCTACTTTGGCTGTGCACAGGAGCTCAGGGCGCAGGCGGCGAGGGCGTGAAAAGACTGGTGGTCCTTTGGTTTCGATGTGGTGGAAAATTCCCGACGTAGGTGGTGGGGGTAGGGAGACTCGGGGTGAGAAAAGCTCCTTGAATTCGTTGAGTAGGGAGGAGAACTCGTTGGAAGGCGCAAGACAGGTGATAGTGTCGGTGTGTCTGGCACGAGAACCCTGGATCTTGCGTGCTGTAGGCTCATGGATGAGGCATAGATGACTTGGTTTGACGCCGAGCTTGTGGAAGGTGAGGAAGTCGAAACCAAGGATGGGTTGAGACACGTCTGCTATCACGAATAACCAACTCAGAGTCTTGGGCAGGCCAAGGTCTAAAGCGAGGGTGAGTACGCCGTAGGAGGCGATGGGGGTACCGTTGGCAGCGAACAGGTCATAAGAAGGTTGCTTTGACTTGTCTTGCAGTGAGGGAGGGATGAGGCTTACCGATGAACCTGTGTCGATGAGGAACTTCTTGCTAGAGGTGCGGTCGGTGACGTACAGTAATGAGACGCCTGAAGGGACGGGGGCTGAGGCGTCTACCAGCCTCCGGTGTTGCCGTTTCCCGAATAGGTGCAATAGGGCTCACAGTTTCGAGCATTGCGGCCGAAAGTCTGGTGATACCAGCAGAGGGTATGGTTGTGGTGCTGGGGGCTGGCTGCTGTGTGTCGGAAGTTGTAGGGTGTGATGCGTGAGTCAGGAACTGGCACAGCAGCGGGTAAGGAGGAGCAGAACTGCTCAATGGTGTCCATCCTGCGGTTCAAGGTTTGTAACAGGTCCTTGATATCTTGTGAGGTATTGCTCGGTTGAGGTGTGTTGACCCGGCTTGCAAGTTCGGTGGGAGGTACTGGTGTGACCGAGGCAGCAAGGGGTGCAGAAGTGCACTGGTTGAAAATTCTGTCTGCCGCAGTTGCATATAGCTCAGGTGTCGTAGAGTAATCTACTGCGGACAGGATGTTGCTTACTTCTGTGGGTAGCTTTTGTGCGTGAAGCTGGCGCAGGATAGAGTCAGGAAGTCTGTCTGTGTACCGGGAGTTCACCCTGCACATCTCTTCCCAGAGATGTCCCGGAGTTGAGTTTCCCAGGGAGATGGAAGATAGGTTCTGCAGGATATTGGAGCGGGTCCGTTGGTAATGTGTTCTTAAGGCATTCCGCAGAGTGGCGAATTTGTTGTTCTCTGGAGGGTTGGAGATGATCTGTGAGACTTGTGTGGCGACTTCAGTGGGCAAGCAGCAGAGCAGGGCGCCGTACTTCTGCTCGTCTGTAGCTGTAGAGCCGATGAGAGCTGCTTCGACATGAACTAACCAGTCCTCTACGTTGTGGTTGAAGGTTGGTAGAGAGATCCGTCCGTCCATTCTTGCGGGAGAATATCGCACCTGTTAGGGAAGGATGAGGGATGGGTGCTTGTTCCGACCCCCTTCCGTCTTCACAATCTCCTGGGAGGGAGGTGAACACTTACGGGGGGGACCTCGGGACGAATACACTTTTTTAGGGTGCAGGTCCTTTGGCCAGAACTAAAAAAACAAAAGAAAAATAGGAGAATAGGCAAAAGAGCTCAAACCACGCTTGGAATATCGCACAATAGTTGCTCTCCAACTGTGATGTGGGTCACTCACAACGCCAGTGGGGAGAACAGACTAATGCGTTATAAACCTTACGATCGTGAGATGGTGTCGTTGTGGAGTAGTGGCGCTTCTGCTGTTGTTGTTGTATAGATTGTCGGACCGTAGTCCGACACGGGCCTTTGCCTATAGGCGGCCCGTTTGGTGGTTCCGGCTGGGGCTCCAGGAGCAGCCAGACCGGATTGGGATTGGAGGTGGTCCCACCTGCAGATTGGAGGGATACTGCAGGTTGCAAGTGTGAGCGGACCCCCGATCAGTGGACGCTTACCACCGGCCCCCACTCTTGGACGTGGTCAGCCTCGGAGTGGCGCGCCCCCCGAACTGGGGTCCGCACTTGCTGGGAGAGGATGCTTTCTAAGCTATCTGGGTGGTGGGTATCGTGTGATGACCCGGAGTAGGTGGTGAATGTGGTCTGTATGGGCCTTTCGGGTTAGAGTGGCTGCTGGTGTTGTGTGTGTTTCTTGGGAGATTTGAGTTCTGTTTCGGAGGCTTTGTGTGACCTCGCAATCGAGGAGATAGTGTTCAAGTGGGTTGGCTGCTGGCTCCTGACAGTAGGTGCATTCCATGATGTCGTTTCCGATCATCTGCCAGGAGCACTTGTACCCTAGTCGTAGTCGGTGAAGGCTGACTTGGGTTTGTCTTGGAGTTTTCTTGTCTGCGAAAGGTGGTTCCCCTTTTGTGGCCGCCAGGTACCATTTGGCTGATTGCGAACCAGCGTTGAGTGCGTGAAGGAAGCTCTTTTTGATGTGGAGCTTGGTAGTCTTTCTGAGGTGATTTTTGATCTGTTGCACACTTGCTGGAACTTGGATGTGTACGCTACTGGAGCGTGTAGCTGCCTTGGCTGCTTCGTCTGCCACGTCGTTTCCTCCGATCCCTACATGACTGGGAATCCAGTGTAAGACGACTGGTCGGTTTTGGCTTTGGAATTCCTGTAGCTGTGCGAGGATCGAGGTGATGATGTGGACGTTGTCTCTTGGTTGACTGTGTTGCAGCGCCTGCATGGCCGATTTCGAGTCCGTGTGAATTATGACGGACTTGTTGTGTTGTGTTGCTGCGTGTTGTAGGGCCTTTGAGATTGCTACCAGTTCTGTTTGTAGGGTGGAGCAGTCGTTGGAAAGTCTCCATTGGAGGGTCTGACCTTGGGTGTAGAAGGCCGCTCCGGATCTATGATGTTTTGGGTCCACCGAGCCGTCTGTGAAGTATGATGCTGCATCAGCCGGTGTCTCGGTGGCTATGGCTTGGAGAGATATTTTTTTGAGGTCCTCCTTCTGGAGGTTGGCTTTACTGTCGCCGAGGTCGGTGAATTGGAGTGTGGCTGGTGGAGGGCTCCATGGTGGAGGAACAGTGTAACCATTGTCTCGTGTGTCTTGGTTGTTCTTGACGAGTGTTTCTGCTTGCAGGTGTCGGATGACCTCGCTTGCCTCGTGCGACCAGGTGGCCCCTCGCACTCTGTGATCGAGGTGGAGGGAGGCACTGATTCGAATCTTGGCAGCTGTGGGCTTGTCTGCTCTGCAGATTTTGGCGAGGAGACCGGCTGTCACCTGCTTGACTCGTACTGCCAGGGGTGGTAGCTCGGTTTCCATTTGCAGATTGCAAATTCTGGTCCACATGGGTGCTCCGAGCATGGTCCTGAGAGCATTGGTTTGAATGACTTCTAGCTTAGCTATTTGGTCTTCTCTCAGTCCAATGAGTGCTGGAGCACTGTAATCTACCAGCGATCTGATGGCGGCTGTGTAGTAGGCTTTGAGCACATGAAGGTTTGCTCCTGCGGATTTGCTGGTGAGCGACCTCATTATATTGTGTCTGCTCTTCGTCCTGTGCCTGAGATACTCGAGTTGCGGCTTGAAGGTGAGTTTCTGGTCAAACCAGATTCCAAGACACTGGTGGGCGTTGGTCCAGACTACCGGCGTGTTTTGTATGGAGAGCGTCTTGTCTGGTGTGTCTGTGCAGATGGCCATCGCTTTCGACTTGGCTGGATTTATCTTGAATCCAAGTCTGTTGCACTCCTCTTCTATAAGTTGGAGTGCGTGTTGCGTGTTGGCTAGTCTGTTCGATCCTCTTACTATAAGCTGTAAGTCGTCTGCATAGCATAGGAGCTTGGCTGTTTGTCTGAAGGGAAGTTTGACTAGATTTTCCATCAGGACGTTGAACAGCATTGGACTGAGGATGCCTCCTTGTGGGGTTCCGTTTTCGTGGACCCTGTAGCTTGAGGTTGCTCCCTGAAAGCGTACTCGTGCTTCTCTCTGTGTGAGGTAGTTCTGGATCCACCCCAGCAACCTTCCTTGGACGCCTTTTTTAGCGAGCGTAGTTGTAATGGCCAAAGGATTTGCTAGTTCGAAGGCTTTCTCCAGGTCGAGGAAGACCACCAGAGCTGGTTTGTTGTCCACTGTGCTGAGTATCTCGGCGATGTTGTTGCCTGTGCCGGTGTTCTCGGTGTAAGCAAAGATGTGAGGGTGTGGGCTGCCTACTTTCCACTTGAGTCGGTTGAGAGCCATTCTTTCTCCCGTCTTCGCTATGCAGCTGAGAAGGGAGATGGGCCTCGGTTTGTCTGGTTCTCTGGGCTTCGGGATGGGCTGTATATCTGCCTTCTTCCATTCCGGTGGGAGTCTTTGTGCTGTCCACGAAGCATTGATGGCTTGCAGCAGAGTCTCGTGTCCGGCTGTACCGGCATGAGAAAGCATGGAGTAGGTTATCCTGTCGGCCCCTGGAGCTGTGTCCTTGCTTCGTTTTAGCGACTTCTGGAGTTCTTGCTGGTTGAATGGTCTGTCAGTGTCATCTTCACTGTTGCAGGCCTGTTCGATCATCTGGAGTCTGACCTGTCGCAGACGCCGTTGTGTCTCCTCCGCCTGTCTCGGGAGGTTTTTCGTTGCTGCTCGGTCAGAGAACAGTTTTGCAAGTCTCTCGGCCTCCTCTTCTGGGTTGGGATGAGTTGGTGGTGGTGGTGGTGTTGCCTTCCCAGATGCCCTTCGGATCTGGGCCCACATCTTGCCAAGGGAGGTGTGCTCGTTCAGTTCGGAGCACCACTTGAGCCAGCTTGCGTTTTTAATTTCTTCCTTCTCTTCCCTGGTATCCTTGACTATGACTTGCAGGAGATGTCTGTTTGTTGCCGTGGGATGTCTCCTGTAGTTTCTTCGGGCCATGTTCACTCTGTGGTTGAGTTCTTTCACCCTGGGACAGTAGTACCAGTAATCATTGTACTGTCTTGATGTGGGTTTTGTTTTTGGGATAGCCTCTTCTGCCGCTAGGTGAAACGCCTCGACCAATTGGTGGTGGAGGGTTGTCTCATCCGCGGGTGCTGCGCCGGCCGGCTGTAATTTTTCGCGCCACTTAGCCAGGTGTTTCTTGAAGAGTCCCCAGTCTGCCTTTTGAGTGTTGTATCTCCATCTCGGGGGGTGTGGAGTGGGGAGTTTGTTCACCTTCAGCGTTGTTAGGGTGGCGAAGTGGTCACTGGTCAGCGTGGGGTGTATCTGCCAGGAGGCCGAAGGCTGTAGTGCACTGGAGACGAAGGTTAGATCTAGCCTTCCTCCCCTAGTGTGGGTGGGCTCTCCGGTGTTCAGGAGGCAGATCTCGGGTGTATCTTGAAAGGTGGTGTATAGGTGTAGGCCGTCTTCATTTGTGGGGCTTGCCGAGCTTAGGCAGGGATGATGTGCGTTGAAATCCCCTCCTATGAGTGTGGCGTGGTCGGCGGCCGAAGCAAATAACTGAGTAACCTCCAGTGAGCCCCTTGGGTTCTTGTAGATGTTGTGAACAGTTAATTCCCGTTCTTGGAGGGTTACTTTGACGGCCTGTGTCTCGATGTTTTCCCCACATGGAAATTGCTGCGTGACATCGGCGGAGGGTATGCTTGACTTGACCAAGATCATACATCCTCTTGTTGACGACTGCGTGAAATGCCTCCTGTATGTCTTGTAACCGCTGAATTTGAAACAGTGGTGTTCTTGTAGAAGTGTTTCTTGTAGGAGTATGATGTCAAGCTTGTCCTTGGCTGCTGCTTCTTGTAGGAGGTGTTTCTTGTTTTTGATGCCCTGAGCATTCCATGTTAGGATGTTCAGGGTGCTGACGTTTTCCACCACTGTTTCATCGGGGACTTCTGGTGGTCCTCGATGGAGATGTCCAAGTTCGATTCCAACTGAATCAGGTCCATGTCTTCGTGTTCTGTGGTTTTTGCCTTCTGGGCCGTGGTTGGGTTCAGGGGAGTTGAAACGTCCAGTTTCTTTCTGGGAGCTGTCGGTATCTTGGGAGCTGTCGGTGTCTTGGGTTCTCTGGTGGCCTTCTTCGGTGTAGAGTGTACCTCGGCTGTTACTCGTGTGCGGACCGGCGTGGCTTCCTCCACTGAGGTGGCTGGAGCTGTGGCGACTTGCCCGAGGACGCTCCCCATGAGTATTTGGAGCTGTGTGGGTTGGATCTTGTGGCCCAGTAGTCCGGCTAGGCCCTCCGCGAAGGATGTCAGTACCTTGGCTAGGTCTGATATGTGTATCATTCCTCCTGGTGCCTTGGTGTGTGCTTCTTTTGTCTTTCTCGTGGTTGTCGTTGTCTGCTGCTTGGGTGGCTGAGGTGTGGCTGTAGTGAGGCCCGGAAACTGGGCTGCACCTTGGGTGTTGACTGGCTGAGGAGGTTGTCTTAATTGTTTGGGCCTTTGGGTTCCCCACACGAAGGTACTTGGTGGGGCTGGTGTGTAGGCGGTGGGGGCCGGTCTTGCTGCTGGTCGGTTTGCCTGGACCCTCTTTGTTCTCTCGGAGCATCCAGGATTCCAGGCGTGGTGTTTGCCCCCGCAGTTGGCACACTTGGGGGCAATTTGTTCCCCATTTTTCAGCTTGGTGAGGCAGGACTGTGTGCCGTGCTTCTGTGCGCAGACTGCGCAGATTTCCCTGTACGTGCACCTTGTCTGATGGTGCCCGTATTTCTGGCATCTGAAGCATCGCAGGGGCTCTGGGACGAAGGGCCTCACTTCGTAGATCCCCCAGGTTTTGAGGTCTATGGTGCTGGGGGGTGAGCCGTAGTGCGTTATGAGGACTTGTTTCGTGGTGGCCGTCTTGTCGGACAGGGGAGAGCATCTCTCGGCTTTTAGGATCTTCGGGTGGTTCTCCAGGGGTTCGAGAGGTAGTTCCTTTGGGTACCGGAGGAGTACCGACTTCATCAGTTTCTGGGCGGGGTCTAGCTTGGTTGAAGTAATGGTGGTGGTGTTTTGTAGGTAAGTGTCGAGGGTGGTGGCGGAGTTCTTGTCTTTGGGGTGAACGATCATCTCCCCCTTTAGGTTGGGCCGCACTGAGAACTTGGCCAGTGGGTTTTGCTTTTCCA
>NW_024757488.1:0-10340 GCF_018991925.1 Homarus americanus | reverse complement strand
CACCCGCATGGGAGACCGTCAAAGTCAATCGGGGGTCGATTTAATAGCATACTACAGAGAACTTACACACCCGAATGGGAGACCGTCAGAGTCAATCGAGGGTCGATTTAATAGCATACTATACAAAATGATCCGAGAATGTGCACACACCGAGTGGGAGGCGGTGATGAAAGCGTCCGCCCTTGTACACTGGATGGCACTATTTCACTGTAGTAAGGGGTAGGGGCACCTCGGTCATATTATACAACATACCAGAGAAGTTCCACACCCGCATGGGAGACCGTCAAAGTGAATCGGGGGTCGATTTGATAGAATACTACAGAGAACTTGCACACCCGAATGGGAGACCGTCAAAGTCAATCGGGGGTCGATTTGATAGCATACTACAGAGAACTTGCACACCCGAATGGGAGACAGTCAAAGTCAATCGGGGGTCGATTTAATAGCATACTACAGAAACTTGCACACCCGAATGGGAGACCGTCAAAGTCAATCGGGGGTCGATTTGATAGCATACTACAGAAACTTGCACACCCGAATGGGAGACCGTCAAAGTCAATCGGGGGTCGATTTGATAGCATACTACAGAAACTTGCACACCCGAATGGGAGACAGTGAAAGTCAATCGGGGGTCGATTTAATAGCATACTACAGAAACTTGCACACCCGAATGGGAGACAGTGAAAGTCAATCGGGGGTCGATTTAATAGCATACTACAGAAACTTGCACACCCGAATGGGAGACCGTCAAAGTCAATCGGGGGTCGATTTAATAGCATACTACAGAAACTTGCACACCCGAATGGGAGACCGTCAAAGTCAATCGGGGGTCGATTTGATAGCATACTACAGAAACTTGCACACCCGAATGGGAGACAGTCAAAGTCAATCGGGGGTCGATTTAATAGCATACTACAGAAACTTGCACACCCGAATGGGAGACCGTCAAAGTCAATCGGGGGTCGAGCATACTTTACAAAATGACCCGAGAATCTGCACACACACCGAGTGGGAGACGGTGATGAAAACGTCCGCCCTTATATGTTCGATTGCACTATTTCACTATATTAAGGGGAGAGGGTGCCTTCGCACACATATTCGGTGTGAAATATCTTCCGCCCCCCAGCGGAGCGCTTCGGCGCCTCTGCGAAGCAAAGCGCGGCATTCAAAAACAACAACCAAAATTGCCGTCGCTTTCCCTTCCCTGCCCTGCAATGGCTGGAGCAGCAGAGAAGAAGAGAGAGAGAAATAGTCTCTGTAGTCAGAGGAATGGCAGTGGAGCGCGATCTATGAATTTCACTAGCCAGGTCTGTCTCCCAATTGAACACATTATTACTTCCTTCGGCGCAATATCGTCGCCACCACGGTTTCCAAGACAGCAGCAGCATCATGATGTTGCGCTCATTGTAAGTCCGAACTGGTTATCTGGCTACCGCGTAACAGTCGGGTTTAACCCGGCTTCAACAAACGATCAAATTAACTTCCACTCGAGGTAAAAGTGCATGGTGACTGTCCTATCGTCCGCCCCTGTATGCTGGATTGCACTAATTCACTATATTAAGGGGAGAGGGTGCCTTCACACACCTATTCTGTGTGGAATATCTTCTGCCCCCCAGCGGAGCGCTTCGGCGCCTCTGCGAAGCAAAGCGCGGCATTAAAAAACAACAACCAAAGCTGCCGTGGCTTTCCCTTCCCTGCCCTGTATTGGCTGGAGCAGCAGAAGGTTTTTTAGAGAAAATAGTCTCATGGGGTCAGAGGAATGGCAGTGCGGGAGCGCGATCTTATGAATTTCACTAGCCAGGTCTGTCTCCCCAATTGAACATTATTACTCTCTCGGCACACGTCGCTACCACGGTTTCCCGCGACAGCAGCAGCATCATGATGTTGCGTTCTATTGTAAGTCCCGGAATCAAGATTCGCTGTTCGCGAACAGTCGGGTTTCTAACCTTGCTCAACAAACGATCAAAACAACTTCCACTCTCGGAGGTGCGGTATCGGACTGTCCTATCGTCCGGGTTTCCTTGTATGCTGGATTGCACTATTTCACTATATTAAGGGAGAGGGTGCTCACACACCTATTCGGTGTGGGAATATTCCGCCCCCAGCGGAGCGCTTCGCGCTTTCGGCGAAGCAGCGCGGTATCTAAAAACAACAACCAAAGTTGCCGCTGCTTTCCTTCCCTGCCCTGCAATGGCTGGAGCAGCAGCAGCAGAAGAAGAGAGAGAGAGAGAGTAATAGTCTCGCAACAGAGGAATACAGTGAGCGCGATTCATGAATTTCGGCTTCAGCCAGGTCTGTCTCCCAATTGAACATTATTACTCTCTCGGCGCACACGTCGCCACCACGGTTTCCGCGACAGCAGCAGCATCATGATGTTGCGTCTATTGTAAGTCCGGAACCGGGTTATTCGGCTGTTCGCGAACAGTCGGCTTTTAACCTTGCCTAACAAACGATCAAACAACTTCCACTCTCGAGGTGCGGTACGGTGACTGTCCTATCGTCCGCTCTTGTATGCTGGATTGCACTATTTCACCATATTAAGGGGAGAGGGTGCCTTCACACACCCATATTCGGTGTGGAATATCTTCCGCCTGGCGCTCTCAAGTAAGCAAAGCGCCGGCATTCAAAAACAACAACCAAAGTTGTTTGCCAAGCTTTTCCCTTCCCTCACCCCAATGGCTGGAGCAGCAGCAGCAGAAGAAGAGAGAGAGAGAAAATATTTCATAACAGAGGAATGGCAGTGGAGCGCGATCTATGAATTTCACTTAGCCGTGGTCTGTCTCCCAATTGAACATTATTACTCTCTCGGCGCCGCACGCCGCCACCACGGCTCTCGCGACAGCATCATGATGTTGCGTCTATTGTAAGTCCGGAACTGGGTTATTCGGCTGTTCGCGAACAGTCGGGTTTTAACCTTGCCTAACAAACGATCAAACAACTTCCACTCTCGAGGTGCGGTACGGTGACTGTCCTATCGTCCGCTCTTGTATGCTGGATTGCACTATTTCACTATATTAAGGGGAGAGGGTGCCTTCACACACATATTCGATGTGAAATATCTTCCGCCCCCCAGCGGAGCGCTTCGGCGCCTCTGCGAAGCAAAACGCGGCATTCAAAAACAACAACCAAAATTGCTGTCGATTTCCTCTCCCTGCCCTGCAATGGCTGGAGCAGAAGGAGAGCGAGAGAGAGAATAGTCTCATTGGGTCAGAGGAATGGCAGTGGAGCGGGCTAATGGCGAGTAGGCTCGCGATCTATCAATTACACCAGCCAGGTCGCTCTCCCTATTGAACATTATTACTCTCTCACGTCGCCACTGCGGTTTCCGCGACAGCAGCAGCATCATCATGATGTTGCATCCACCAATTAGTCCGGAACCGGGTTATTCGGCTGTCTGCGAACAGTCCGGTTTTAACCTTACCCAACATCCACTCTCGAGGTGCGGTACGGTGAATGTCCTATCGTCCGACCTTGTATGCTGGATTGCACTATTTCACTATATTAAGGGGAGAGGGTGCCTTCACACACATATTCGGTGTGATATATCTTCCGCCCCCCAGCGGAGCGCTTCGGCGCCTCTGCGAAGCAAAGCGCGGCATTCAAAAACAACAACCAAAATTGCCGTCGCTTCCCTGCCCTGCAATGGCTGGAGCAGAAGGAGAGAGAGAGAGAGAGATTTTAGTCTCATTGGATCAGAGGAATGGCAGTGGAGCGGGCTTATGGCGAGTAGGCTCGCGCTCTATCAATTACACTTGCCAGGTCTCTCTTCCGTTTGGACATTATTTACTCTTTCTCTCTCTCGGCGCACACGTCGCCACCCCACTAGTTTCCGTCACAGTATATGCTGCGGCCTTTCAGTCCGGAACGGGGCTCCCCTTCGCCTTGCCGTCTGCCCAACTTAGCGGATTCGCGTTGGTCGATCACCCCGTCTTCGCGTCTGTGCCGGCCTTCAATGCAGCGCCTAACCGTCTCTTGACCGAGATTCATTGCTACCCTAAATGTGCATAGACAACGCTCATGGTTCAACACGACCAGGGCGCAGTCTGGGAGCCGAGTATACTAAAAAGAGAGTTTAGCAGCCAAAACTCGTCAAAGCACACGTTGGGTTACCCCATCACCTAACAACGATGATGGCGGTTCCCACCCGTGAAATACACAACCTAACCAATATTGGGCGACGATGGCGCTCATGAGCCCACGTCCCCACAAACAGCAAGAGAAAGAGAGAGAGGAGGAGATTGGCCAATGTGCGGTCCCTCGCCCAATGTCTTATGCCTCGCTGGGGCAAAGAGAAGAGAAGAGGAGCGGATAAGGGAGGAGATTGGCCAACGTGCGGTCCCTCGCCCAATGTCGGCTGCCTCGCTGGAGCTGGGTAAAGAGGAGAGGAGCGGATAAGGGAGGAGATTGGCACACACGGTGGCGCTGCCGGCGCCGAGGATAGCAAGAGAAGGTGCAGTTTGATCTGATCATCTGGTTTGCTATTTCTCTAAGGCCAAAGTGCGGTCCCTCGCCCAATGTCGGCTGCCTCGCTGGGGCAAAGAGAAGAGGAGAGGATAAGGGAGGAGATTGGCACACACGGTGGCGCTGCCGGCGCCGAGGATAGCGAGAGAAGGTGCAGTTTGATCTGATCATCTGGTTTGCTATTTCTCTAAGGCCAACGTGCGGTCCCTCGCCCAATGTCTTCTGCCTCGCTGGGGCAAAGAGAAGAGGAGCGGATAAGGGAGGAGATTCGCCAACGTGCGGTCCCTCGCCCAATGTCGGCTGCCTCGCTGGAGCTGGGGCAAAGAGGAGCGGATAAGGGAGGAGATTGGCACACACGGTGGCGCTGCCGGCGCCGAGGATAGCAAGAGAAGGTGCAGTTAGATCTGATCATCTGGTTTGCTATTTCTCTAAGGCCAACGTGCGGTCCCTCGCCCAATGTCTTCTGCCTCTCTCTCAATCTCACTATTTTGGCCGCCGTGATAGGCGCCGCCAACAGCAGCAGCTACCTGGTTGATCCTGCCAGTAGTCATATGCTTGTCTCAAAGATTAAGCCATGCATGTGTAAGTACAAGCCGATTTAAGGCGAAACCGCGAATGGCTCATTAAATCAGCTATGTTTCATTGGATCTGTAAACCCACTTACTTGGATAACTGTGGCAATTCTAGAGCTAATACATGCAATTGGTCTCTGACCGCAAGGGAAGAGCGCTTTTATTAGTTCAAAACTGGTCGGGCCCCGGTCCGTAACCCACCTGTGGTGAATCTGAACAACTTCGGGCTGAGCGCACGGTCTCCGCACCGGCGCCGCTTCTTTCAAGTGTCTGCCTTATCAGCTTTCGATTGTAGGTTATGCGCCTACAATGGCTATAACGGGTAACGGGGAATCAGGGTTCGATTCCGGAGAGGGAGCCTGAGAAACGGCTACCACATCTAAGGAAGGCAGCAGGCACGCAAATTACCCACTCCCGGCACGGGGAATAACGATGTGTCTCATCCGAGGCCTGCAATCGGAATGAGTACACTTTAAATCCTTTAACGAGTATCCATTGGAGGGCAAGTCTGGTGCCAGCAGCCGCGGTAATTCCAGCTCCAATAGCGTATATTAAAGTTGTTTGCGGTTAAAAAGCTCGTAGTTGGATCTCAGTTCCGGACTGACGGTGCACCGCCGTGTTTACTGTCACGCTCGAACAGCCGCCCGCCTCGCCGGGGATCTCTTTGTCGAGTGTCGAGTGGCGAGAAGTTTACTTTGAAAAAATTAGAGTGCTCAGAGCAGGCTATTTGAATGGCGAATGGTGATGCATGGAATAATGGAATAGGACCTCGGTTCTATTTTGTTGGTTTTCGAACCAGAGGTAATGACTAATCGGAACAGGCGGGGGCATTCGTATTGCGACGCTAGAGGTGAAATTCTTGGACCGTCGCAAGACGAACTACTAACATTTGCCAAGGATGTTTTCATTAATCAGAACGAAAGTTAGAGGTTCGAAGGCGATCAGATACCGCCTAGTTCTAACCATAAACGATGCCAACTAGCGATCCGCCGGCGTTATTCCCATGACCCGGCGGGCAGCTTCCGGGAAACCAAAGTCTTTGGGTTCCGGGGGAAATATGGTTGCAAAGCTGAAACTTAAAGGAATTGACGGAAGGGCACCACCAGGAGTGGAGCCTGCGGCTTAATTTGACTCAACACGGGAAACCTCACCAGGCCCAGACACCGGAAGGATTGACAGATTGAGAGCTCTTTCTCGATTCGGTGGGTGGTGGTGCATGCCGTTCTTAGTTGGTGGAGCGATTTGTCTGGTTAATTCCGATAACGAACGAGACTCTGGCCTACTAAGTAGTCGACGGATCTCCAGAAAATGGTGTCCAGTTCGCAACTTCTTCTTAGAGGGATAAGCGGCAATTCTAGCCGCACGAGATTGAGCAATAACAGGTCTGTGATGCCCTTAGATGTTCTGGGCCGCCGCGCTACACTGAAGGATCAACGAGTTTTCCTCCGAGAGGAGCCGGGTAACCCGTTCAAAGCCTTTCTTGATAGGGATTGGGGCTTGCAATTGTTTCCCATGAACGAGGAATTCCCAGTAAGTGCAAGTCATCAGCTTGCGCTGACTACGTCCCTGCCCTTTGTACACACCGCCCGTCGCTACTACCGATTGAATGATTTAGTGAGGCCTTCGGACTGGCGCTCTTGGATTGTCGGCCCCGTTGCCCGCGAGGGTTTTCTGGGGTCGTCGCCTCGAGCTGACGGAAAGATGTCCAAACTTGATCATTTAGAGGAAGTAAAAGTCGTAACAAGGTTTCCGTAGGTGAACCTGCGGAAGGATCATTAACAGAGAGAAAGAGAACGGGGCGCTCTTAAAACTACTACTACTACTCTCCTGATTTGGGCGGTCTCGGGCTCTGCTCTGGCAACTCCAGCAGCGAAAGAGGACAATCCCGGCCCCCGCACCAAAAATAGGTACCACCACGCTGTAGGTGGACCACACTCGGGCGAGAGCGCGAAGACCGGAGGAGGAGGACGGACGGGGCTTTGGACGGCTGCCCGTCCGTTCCTTACTACCGGCGAATAAGCCTCTTGACCCAAAAAGAGTGAAATTCAAGTGTCAAAAAACAACAACAAGCCGTCCGGCCAAACCCAAACCACAAACTTGGGCTATGTCTGTCAAACCCTTTCATTGAGACTCGACCTGTGATGGTTAGTCGCAAAAAGACCAAATGGCAAATACACAACTCTTAACGGGGGATCACTCGGCTCGTGGGTCGATGAAGACCGCAGCAAACTGCGTGTCGGTATGTGAATCGCAAGAATACCAGATACATCGACAAGTTGAACGCATATTGCGGCGGCGGCAGCCATATGAGCTTGTCGCCGCCACTCCTCTACGAGGGTCGGAAATATACATCCATCGGTTGCTGCGAGTTCGGTGCCTGCTGACTGTCTCCCCGACACGAGGGTAACCCGAACCGAGCTTCCGCCTTGAGGTTTAATCGCCCGCGCCTTGCGCGAGGCGTGCCCTTAAAAACAAGCAAGCCTATCACTAGCAAGTCCATGGACTTGGCGCACCCACATTCAACCACAACAAAGCGACAGTTGTCGCCCTCGCAAATAACTGGAGGCGGCGCTCTTTTGCCTGCTGTCCACAGAGACACGAATGGCCGTCGGCCGCTCATGGCTGATGCTGCACATGTTCTAAGAGGCACTCCATCCCACGAAGAGGAAACGAAACCGGTCGGATATCTTTTAAGTAAGCCCCGCCGGAATTTCGTCTATCACCTCGAAAAGAGTGCTTGGCATGCATTGCAGTGGAACCTAAATTGATGAGTGCGCCTGGGCCCGCAGTCTACCATGTAGTGGTGCAGGCAGAGAGATGAGAATGCTTGGGTGACGCCGTGCTCTTCCTCACGCGCTCCTCCACCCTCTCCCACGGTCAGACGCGGTGTGGGCGTTCTCCTTGAGAGTTCGCCACGAGTCCACGTCTATCTCATGACTGGGAGGGAGGCAGGGGGAGTTCTCTCTAAACGCGTTAAAGACGGTGTTGCGCCTCATAACGGCGCTCGCCGGGATAGAGCACTAGTTCTGCAGCCGGAAAGGCCGCTCACGCCAATTAATACTGCGACTCTCGCTCTCTTTCTCCGGATAAACAAGTGCCACTGCTGTGGCATGCGGGAACGGGGAAAGAGGTCAAAGTTTAAGCGGCAAAGGTGCGGCCGAGTAAGGGCGGAACACGAGCGTATATGCATTAAAACTGTGTGTGTCTATGACTCTGCGAGAGATGTTCTGCTGGAACACTTTTCCTATTGGCTATTTACCACTCAATGAGAAGGAACGGAGTCAGGGGTGGGAGTGCCGGCGCCATGGCCGCTGGTACCCCCGCGACAAGCCCCTCAAACCTTCCTGCCTGGTAATGTCGGTGGTGAAGAAAGTCGGTGGCAGAGCGTCTTCCGCTTCGTGGTTGGGGAACTTGTTCCCCCTAAGGATGATGAGACCACGATCGACCTCGTAGTAGGAGAGAGCTACCCGCCAAATTTAAGCATATTAATAAGCGGAGAAAAAGAAACCAACAGGGATTCCCTTAGTAAGGGCGACTGAACCGGGAAAAGCCCAGCGCATAACCTCGATGTCTTCGGGCACGAGGGGTGTTGCGTTTCAGAGGGTCCAGCACGCCGTCCCATACCGTCTAAGTCAAGCTTGAAAGCGGCCACTGCCCATGGAGGGTGACAGGCCCGTATGGCGGCGCCCGTGAGGGTACAGATGGGACGGTCGGAAAGGGCCTCTCTGTAGAGTCGGGTTGCTTGAAAGTGCAGCCCAAAGCAGGTGGTAAACTCCATCTAAGGCTAAATATGACCACGAGACCGATAGCGAACAAGTACCGTGAGGGAAAGTTGAAAAGAGCTTTGAAGAGAGAGTTCAAGAGTACGTGAAACCGTTAAGAGCCAAACGGGTGGAAACTCGAAGGTCGAACTGAGGGGATTCAGCTCGTCGGCTGTCGGCTGGGTGGGGTGTTGTAATTGAGCGACCCAAAAATGTTTGGGCGCGCCCCCACTCACGCTGGCGTCGGCGGGCGTATTTCGCCTCGTAGTAGGTCACCGCGACCCGTTGCCGGGGACGTCGAAGGCCCGGTCGGACTGGTACCTCGCCGCCGACTCTCTCAGCTCGTCTGGGGAGACGCGCGGCGGGGAACCACCGGTGTCCTGGCTGCCCTGCGACGGTCGTCGAGAAAAGAACTTACGCCCGCCGGCCGGTTTTACTCGCGGTGTGCAAAAGGTGGGCGTCCACCCGACCGTCTTAAAACCGCGGACCAAGAGTCTAACATGTGTACAAGTCAATGGGCTCCTGCCTAAACCCAAAAGGCGAAATAAAGTGACGCCGGGGAACGCTATAACAGGCTCTTCCGGTGCGTCTTGGGCAAATCTGACCCACGGCTGCCCTGCTGACCTCGCCCACGCCAGCGACAATGGTGAATACTCCCCGTCTCTGGACGTTGCGTGTGGTGGAGAGTCGTCCCAGGAGGGCGATGGTCGAGATTTAATTTCCCCTCATGGGAGGGCGCAGAGCCAGGACTTTGGCCGAGACGTACGATTGCCATCAGTCGAGGCCGTCGATATGGCGGAGGCGCACCGGGGCAGGCTCGCGGGCAGTCGGCAAGTACCATGAGCATATATGTTGGGACCCGAAAGATGGTGAACTATGCCTGGCCAGGATGAAGCCAGAGGAAACTCTGGTGGAAGTCCGTAGCGATTCTGACGTGCAAATCGATCGTCGGAGCTGGGTATAGGGGCGAAAGACTAATCGAATCATCTAGTAGCTGGTTCCCTCCGAAGTTTCCCTCAGGATAGCTGGAACTCGCAGGGTGAATTTCATCCGGTAAAGCGAATGATTAGAGGTCTTGGGGACGAAACGTCCTCAACCTATTCTCAAACTTTAAATGGGTGAGATGCCGAGCTTGCTTGTAGGGATGAAGCTCCGGCGACTAATCTGAGTATCTATTGGGCCACTTTTGGTAAGCAGAACTGGCGCTGTGGGATGAACCAAACGTCGAGTTAAGGGGCCTAAATGAATGCTCATTCAGATCCCATTGAAAGGCGTTGGTTGCTATAGACAGCAGGACGGTGGCCATGGAAGTTGGAATCCGCTAAGGAGTGTGTAACAACTCACCTGCCGAAGCAACTAGCCCTTAAAATGGTATGGCGCTCAAGCATTCTCCCGATACTCGACCGCCGGGCGCACTACCGGCCTCGCTCTCAAGGCGAGGTCTCGAAGCCCCGGTGAGTAGGAGGGTCGCAGTGGTGAGCGCTGAAGGGTTTCGGCGTGGGCCGGCCTGGAGACGCCACTGGTGCAGATCTTGGTGGTAGTAGCA